>NC_134354.1:13916885-13966885 GCF_048569485.1 Anomaloglossus baeobatrachus | reverse complement strand
GGACAACACCTCCCCTACCTGTGGAGGGGATAACATCCAGCTGCCCCACTCCATCGATCCCAGGCATCACCTTCAGCGGCAGTGTCACCAACAATCACCGCACCCCACGGGTGGTGTCACTGACAAACTTCCCCTATATATACAAACCCCCCTTTTCACTTGCGGGCGACAGACGGGTGCTCAGGCCCGGATCCGGCTTCCCCTCGAGCCACCGCAACGACCCGGATCCGAGCGTCTCGAGCAGCCCTCCCCCCTTTGCCACGGTCTGTCCCTCTGCCCGCAACACAGAGACACACACAGATGCACAGAGACAGACACAGAGAGAGAGAGAGACACAAGGACACACACAGACACACAGAGACACAGATACACAGACACACAGAAACAAAGACACACAGAAACAAATACACACAGAGACAGACATACTGAGACACACTGAGACAGACAGAAACACAGAGACAGTAATACACAGAGACAGACATAGACAGAGACATACAGAGACAGACACACAGAGTCAGACACACAGACAGATACAAACACAGAGACACACCCAGAGACATGCAGAGACACACACAGACACACAGAGACACGCAGAGACAGAGACACATAAAGACACAGAGACAGACACACACAGAGACAAAGACACACAGAGACAGAGACACAGACACACAGAGACACAGTTGTCGCGGGCGGGGAGGAGGACGCTGCGCTCACCCACTGCTTGGGTCCGGCTGCTGCTGCTGCTCGGTGGTGGCTCGAGCGGTGGGCCGGATCCCGAGGACTCGAGCGGCGCTCCTCGCCCGTGAGTGAAAGGGGGTGGTTTGGGTTTAGGGATATTGTCCGTGACGCCACCCACGGTTGTGGTGAGGTTGTGACACCACCGCTGCTCTGGATGGGGATCCCGGGAGCGATGACAGGGAGCAGCTTGGATGTTCGTTCTTCCCTCCGTGGGTAGAGGGATTGGCTGTCCCGGGGCCCGGTGAGGTATGGATGGCAGGCGGGTTACGGGGCCTGGTGAGGTGCAGGGTCGCGGGGGCAGCGCTGTGCCGCACGGCACGGTGGTACTCACTCAGCCAATGACGAATGCAAAGTCTCCGGTAAAACAAACGGCTGGATGGACGGGTCCCACAGACGGCTGCGGTGTTTCTCCTCCCGGTAGGTTGATGGTGACTGCCTTTCCCTGCACTGGTGTAGTGTGTACGGTTCCAATGGGTTCCCACCGGTAACCCGCTCCCCAGCTTGGATGGATGCTGAGGGAGCCCCTTTTGCCCGCAGGCTCTGGCCCTGGGAACTGTAGCCTTGGCGGTGACTGTGTTTCCCTTTTCGGTTTGAGCTGTTGCCTTCAATCGGGTCTTGGCTGCTGGGAAACCCCGGAGGTTCCCTTCGCTAACGGATTTGACCAGTTTTACGGCGACTCCTAGCCTGGTCGGGGTCCGTAAGCCCTGCCGGATGGTGCTGGCTTCTCTTTGTTCACCGGTCCGGTACCGCCGGGCCACCGCTCGTCCACGGTCCTTACGGCTCACTCTAATCGGCCTCTCCTGCAGACGGTCACCACCGTCTGCCAACCTTGCTGATCCGTCCGGGCCACACATCTGGGCGCTGTCAGTCTCCTCTACTGCCACTTCACTCTCCAACTCCAACTCATCTGAAACTCACTCATTTTCCCGCCTCCAGGACTGTGAACTCCTCGGTGGGTGGGACCAACCGCCTGGCCCACCCCCTGGTGTGGACATCAGGCCCTGGAGGAAGGCAACAAGGGTTTTGTGTTTGGCTTCGGTGTGCCTAACCGGGGTGTGGGGTGTGTTGGTGTAGTACCTGTGACGACCTGGCTTGTCCAGGGCGCCACACACACACAGGAACAGAGGGATAGAGAGGCAGACAGAGAGGGAGAGTGAGAGAGACAGAGAGACAGTTACTATCCAGGGCAATACCAAGTACTACAGCAAGTAGATAGATATAAAGATGATAGATAGATCGATAGATAGATAGAGGGATAGATAGATAGAGGGATAGATAGATAGATAGAGGGATAGATAGATAGATAGATAGAGGGATAGATAGATAGATAGAGGGATAGATAGATAGATAGATAGATAGATAGATAGATAGATAGATAGATAGATAGATAGATAGATAGATAGATAGAGGGATAGATAGATAGATAGAGGGATAGATAGATAGATAGATAGATAGAGGGATAGATAGATAGATAGAGGGATAGATAGATAGATAGAGGGATAGATAGATAGATAGAGGGATAGATAGATAGAGGGATAGATAGATAGATAGATAGATAGATAGATAGATAGATAGATAGAGGGATAGATAGATAGAGGGATAGATAGATAGATAGATAGATAGATAGAGGGATAGATAGATAGATAGAGGGATAGATAGATAGATAGATAGATAGATAGAGGGATAGATAGAGGGATAGATAGATAGATAGAGGGATAGATAGATAGAGGGATAGATAGATAGATAGATAGATAGATAGATAGATAGATAGATAGATAGATAGATAGAGGGATAGATAGATAGATAGATGGATAGATAGAGGGATAGATAGATAGATAGATAGAGGGATAGATAGAGGGATAGATAGATAGATAGATAGATAGATAGATAGATAGATAGATAGATAGATAGAGGGATAGATAGATAGATAGATAGATAGATAGAGGGATAGATAGATAGATAGATAGATAGAGGGATAGATAGATAGAGGGATAGATAGATAGATAGATAGATAGATAGATAGATAGATAGAGGGAAAGATAGATAGATAGATAGATAGAGGGATAGATAGATAGATAGATAGATAGATAGAGGGATAGATAGATAGATAGAGGGATAGATAGATAGAGGGATAGATAGATAAATAGATAGATAGATAGAGGGATAGATAGATAGATAGATAGATAGATAGATAGATAGAGGGATAGATAGATAGAGGAATAGATAGATAGATAGAGGGATAGATAGATAGATAGATAGATAGATAGAGGGATAGATAGATAGATAGATAGATAGAGGGATAGATAGATAGAGGGATAGATAGATAGATAGAGGGATAGATAGATAGAGGGATAGATAGATAGATAGATAGATAGATAGATAGAGGGATAGATAGATAGATAGAGGGATAGATAGATAGAGGGATAGATAGATAGATAGATAGATAGATAGAGGGATAGATAGATAGATAGAGGGATAGATAGATAGATAGATAGATAGATAGATAGGTGGATAGATAGATAGAGGGATAGATAGATAGAGGGATAGATAGATAGATAGATAGATAGAGGGATAGATAGATAGAGGGATAGATAGATAGAGGGATAGATAGATAGATAGATAGATAGGTGGATAGATAGATAGATAGATAGATAGATAGATAGATAGATAGAGGGATAGATAGATAGATAGATACATAGATAGAGGGATAGATAGATAGATAGATAGATAGATAGATAGATAGATAGGTGGATAGATAGATAGATAGATAGATAGATAGATAGATAGATAGAGGGATAGATAGATAGATAGATAGATAGAGGGATAGATAGATAGATAGATAGAGGGATAGATAGATAGATAGATAGAGGGATAGATAGATAGATAGATAGATAGAGGGATAGATAGATAGATAGATAGATAGAGGGATAGATAGAGGGATAGATAGATAGATAGATAGATAGATAGATAGAGGGATAGATAGATAGATAGATAGATAGAGGGATAGATAGATAGATAGATAGATAGATATGTAAGATGATGGTCGAGTTCCAACCCCTGAAGATACCAAATGTGTTCTTAAAGGGAACCTGTCACCGGATGTTTATAATACTCACCTAACGGTCGGTGCGGTGCAGACTGGTCGGATGGGCGTCTCCGTTCTCCGGGTCCGCACCTCCTCTTTCAGCCATCTTTGTCCCCCTTCTTCTGAAGCTAGTGACGTGGATGACGCGTTCTACATCATACACACAAGCCGACATTGAGGTCTAGCGCAGGACAGTGACAGGAGCAGACCTCAGGTGTGAGGAGCAGCAGAGCCGCATGACGTGGGTGTCCTGAAGAGAGGGAGCAGCAGAGCCGCATGACGTGGGCGTCCTGAAGAGAGGGAGCAGCAGAGCCGCATGACGTGGGCGTCCTGAAGAGAGGGAGCAGCAGAGCCGCATGACGTGGGTGTCCTGAAGAGAGGGAGCAGCAGAGCCGCATGACGTGGGTGTCCCGAAGAGAGGGAGCAGCAGAGCCACATGACGTGGGCGTCCTGAAGAGAGGGAGCAGCAGAGCCGCATGACGTGGGTGTCCTGAAGAGAGGGAGCAGCAGAGCCGCATGACGTGGGCGACCTGAAGAGAGGGAGCAGCAGAGCCGCATGACGTGGGCGACCAGAAGAGAGGGAGCAGCAGAGCCGCATGACGTGGGTGACCAGAAGAGAGGGAGCAGCAGAGCCGCATGACGTGGGCGTCCTGAACAGAGGGAGCAGCAGAGCCGCATGACGTGGGCGTCCTAAAGAGAGGGGGCAGCAGAGCCGCATGATGTGGGCGACCAGAAGAGAGGGAGCAGCAGAGCCGCATGACGTGGGTGACCAGAAGAGAGGGAGCAGCAGAGCCGCATGACGTGGGTGACCAGAAGAGAGGGAGCAGCAGAGCCGCATGACGTGGGTGACCAGAAGAGAGGGAGCAGCAGAGCCGCATGACGTGGGCGTCCTAAAGAGAGGGGGCAGCAGAGCCGCATGACTTGGGCGTCCTGAAGAGAGGGAGCAGCAGAGCCGCATGACGTGGGCGTTCTGAAGAGAGGGGGCAGCAGAGCCTCATGACATGGGCGTCCTGAAGAGAGGAAGCAGCAGAGCCACATGACGTGGGCGTCCTGAAGAGAGGGAGCAGCAGAGCCGCATGACGTGGGTATCCTGAAGAGAGGGAGTAGCAGAGCCGCATGACGTGGGCGTCCTGAAGAGAGGGAGCAGCAGAGCTGCATGACGTGGGCGTCCTGAAGAGAGGGAACAGCAGAGCGGCATGACGTGGGCGTCCTGAAGAGAGGGAGCAGCAGAGCTGCATGATGTGGGTGACCTAAAGAGAAGGGGCAGCAGAGCCGCATGACGTGGGTGACCAGAAGAGAGGGAACAGCAGAGCCGCATGACGTGGGCGTCCTGAAGAGAGGGAGCAGCAGAGCCGCATGACGTGGGTGACCTAAAGAGAGGGAGCAGCAGAGCTGCATGACTTGGGTGACTTGAAGAGAGGGAGCAGCAGAGCCGCATGACATGGGTGACTTGAAGAGAGGGAGCAGCAGAGCCACATGACGTGGGTGACTTGAAGAGAGGGACCAACAGAGCCGCATGTGTACCGCCCCGCGGCCTCGGCTGCGGCCGCCGAGCCGCTCGTATCTGTGCTCGCGTTCTACGGGTGGTGGCTCAAGCCTCTCACGGACCCGTAGGTCACGTCGCTCTGCAAGGGGGTTTGCCATTACACACGGGGATGCGGGTACTTGGTTTTGGGATGATTGTTCGTGACGCCACCCACGGGTTGTGGTGATGGTGGACACCACCGCTGCGGTGAAGGTACGGGGACTCCCGGGAGCGGTGTAGTAGTGCAGCTAGGTGTTGACCCCTCCGTGGGTAGGGGATGTGGGTCCCGGGGCCCAGTCGGGCTGTGGGCAGGGGTGCAGGGCACAGTGTTGCGGTGCAGCGCGGTGCGGTGTCTGATGGAACTGTTGTACTCACAATTAAACCACACAGAGTCACTGGTAAACCAAACGGAGGGATGGACGGGGCCCGCAGCCGGCTGCAGCTTCCTAGTTGGGTTATCAATGTCCGCCTTTCTGCTGCACCTATGTTTGTAGTGTTACCACTGTGCCTGGGCATTGGTAGTCCGCTCCCCGGCGTGTATGTGTCGTAGGAGCCCCTGTTGTCCGCAGACGCTGGCCCCTGGATCTCTGGCCTCTGGCGGTGGCTACTATCCGGACGGGTTGGGCTGTTGCCTTCAATCGGGACTTAGGTGGGAATGAACCCCTGAGGTCCAGACCGCAATCAGTTAATCTGACTTTGGTGGTGGCATATAGTCTAGTCGGGGTCTGAGTACCCTGGTTGGTGCTCCGGTGTCCAGTTAGCTCCCCGGTTCGGTTCCGGCGGGCCACTACCCTGTCCCGATCCCTTACTATTCCGCTGGTCGTTTTCCCGGTCTCCTGGCGGCCACTGCCGTCTGCCTGCCTGACTGTTGCACTCCACTGTACTGTACTCCTTGAACTCTCTGACTGTTTTCCTGCCTCAGGCCAGCAGACTCCTCGGGGGGCGTGTCTTTCCGCCTGACTCCGCCCACCTGGTGTGCCTGGCTAAGGGAGGCAATCAGGTCTTTGTGGTTGACTGGTGGTACCTGTCGCGGGCGGAGGAGGGGACGCCGTGCTCTCCCACTGCTCGGGTCCGGCTGCCGCGGCTGCCGCGGCCTGCTGCTGCTCGGTTGCTCGAGCGATGAGCCGGATCCCGGGGACTCTAGCGGCGCTCCTCGCCCGTGAGTGAAAGGGGTTTTGGGTGTGGGGATTATTTATTGTCCGTCACGCCACCCACGGTTGTGGTGATTGAATGTACACCACCGCTGCTCTGGCTGGGGATCCCGGGAGTGATGGTATGGAGCAGCCAGGTGTTGTGTTGCCCCTCCGTGGGTAGGGGTTGGTGATCCTGGGGCCCAGTGATGGAGTTGGGATGGTGGACAGGCGTGCTACGGGGACTGTGGAGGTGCAGGGGCGCAGGGGCAGTGCTGTGCCGCACGGCACGGAGGTACTCACTCAGCCAGTAAACACGACACAGTTCTCGGTAAACAAACGGCTGGTTGGACGGGTCCCTCAGACGGTTACGTTGCCGATGTCCCCTGCAGTTGACGGTGACGGTCTCTTCCCTGCACCTATGTGTTGTTGTTTGGTAGCGATGGGTTCCCACCGGTAATCCACTCCCCAGCTTAGATATGAACCGGAGGAGCTCCACTCTTGCCCGCAGACGCTGGCCCTGGGAAACTGGTGCCTCGGCGGTGGCGATGTCTCCCCTTAACGGTTGGACTGTTGCCTTCAGACGGGACTTGGTTGTTGGGAGACAGTCGTCCCCTTCACTGACGGATTTGGCAAATTATGGCGACTCCTAGCCTTGCCGGAATCCGAAAGGCCCCTGCCCTGGTGCTGACTAATCTTCGTATACCGCTCCGGTACCGCCGGGTCACCACCCGTCCACGGTCCTTTCGGCAACCTCCAATCAGTCTCGCCTGCAGATGGTCACCGCCGTCTGCCAACCTTGCTGTCTCAGTCCGGGGCACACACCCGGACCAACCTCAGGCTTCTTGCTGTCACTTTCTCTTGCTCCTTTACCACTTCCTTCTACTTCACTGTTTACTCCTTCACTTCCCTAGCTTAACTGCCTGGTTTTCCCGCCTCCAGAGCTGTGAACTCCTCGGTGGGTGGAGCCAACCGCCTGGCCCACCCCCTGGTGTGGACACCAGCTCCTGGAGGAAGGCAACAAGGATTTCTATTTTGACCTAGTGTGTACCTGCAGGGAATGTGGGGTGCGTGTGGTGTTGTGACCTGTGACCCCTGGCTTGCCCAGGGCGTCACATTCCCGCTTAGCAAAACGCAGACCGTCCTCGGGCTGCCCGTCCAACACCGGTTTTATTTTCCTTTTTGTTTTCTGTAAAAATATGTAAAAAGAGGTAAACATAATACAACTTATGACATCATCCCACATCGGGAGACTCGGTACTTAAACGTTGCAAACATTTTAACGGTTGCGGCTCCGCTCTCTCCCACCCAAGTAACCTGGCCCTGATGCTGCCCCTAAAACCCAGGCAGCACCCCTTGACCCCAGTCCAGCACAAGTTACTCGAGCGGGATCTGTCCTTCCCCTCCAGAGGGTAGCCACCGGTTCCTGTGGTGGCTGGGCCCCAGCCGGCTCTACTGCGGGCCCTCCCTCCAACCTGCCTCTCCGGAGGCGGTAACGGTAGCGGCAACAAACAGATTGTTATTTACATCCCACTAACGTTTGTGGTTGCCCTGCAAGTTCACAGGCTTGTCCATAAGGAGTCCCTTATGCAACTTTTTAAACGGTCCCCACGGGGACAACGGTGCCGGCAACGGCCGGTTTTCTCAATCACGGTTAATCAGATGACTGTTCGGTTTAATTTCTTATCATCACTTTAAACTTTCAAAACTTTTCAAACAAACAGAGTGGTGGTCCCAACGGGGACTGGACAACGGTGCTCCGCTGCCCTACTCCAAGTCGTCGGCTTCATCTGAGGGAGGGGGTGCAGAACTCACTTGGCTCTCCTGGCTGCCCCTCAGTTTCGCATCTAGGGCGAACCACCCCCTCTCTCCACAGTGCCAGGTATACTGCACGATGTCACCCGGCATCAGGTTACGGCCGGGGTGCTCCTCGGGTAGGTGGGCATTCACGTCCCGCCGGGCTATAAACACCTCAGCCTCCAGGCCCGGTTCGTAGATAAACCCATAGCCCCGGCGGACATCAAACCGCCTCACCTGTCCTTCATACAGCGGTCCCCGGACACGGAACGTCGCCTGGCGGAGGTTCTCCTTCTTCCGGATTGCACGGGCCACCAATTCCGCTTTCTTCTTTTCTCTTTCACCGATCTCCGGGCCCAACGGTACCGGCTCCCTGTCCCAATATGGTGCTGCTGCGAGCTCCGGTGCACGGGTCGGGCCCCGCAGGACATTCTGGGCGCTGCCCACTGTCAGGGATCTGGGCGGCAGGTCCCGCGGCGTCTTGGCCCTGGGCGCCGCCTTGCAGCAACAACCCGGCGCAACCTCAGCCGAGGTGTAGGGGATGGGCACAGGGGCTTTCCGCGGCTGGGCCTTCGGCTCGGAACGGGTCATCAGCTCCGGCTCGGGGGACTTCTCAGGGGCTGCCTCCGGTGCAGACTTCGGGGCCTTCCATGGCAGCACCTCCGACTTGCTACGGGCTCCGGCTACAGGTCAGCCCACCGGGGCGGGCATGCTGGGTATCGCTACCGGTTGCGGTGGCATCGGGCCTAGTGGCGGGGTCACAGCTTCCGAGACGGGTGGCGAGGGAGGCAACAGAGCGAGAGGGCTTGGACCGGGTCCCGCAGCCGCGATGACCGGCCCTTCAAGGGCATCGGGGCGTGGGTCACTCACCCTCCCTTCCTCGGCTTCCTCCTCGCGTCTCCGCACGGTCGCTATCACGTCCGCCATGTCGGCCTCCCACTCCTCCATGAGGAGCTGCATTTTGACCTGCAGCCTTTGATAGAGCTGCACGGCCCGGATCTCCACCCACGCCGCGGTTCCCGGCGCGGGGGCTACGGTGCTTCAGGACGGCATCCACATGGTGACTTCTTCCAGGAACAGGGTGACTGCAGAGTCCTGGCGTCCCTGCTTTTATAGCTGCGTTCACATGCAGCCAGCTGCCATCGCGTCCCCCTTAGCTTCTTTCCGACCCCTCCTCTATCGGGGCAGGGTTTTGGCCTTCGCGCCTCTGCTACTCGAGAAGACGCTCGAGCGGGAACTCTTTGCGCCAAAGATGGCGGCGTCTGAAATTTTCTGGCCGGACACCTCCGGCGGTAACAAGGCGCACCTCTACCAGATGGCAGAGTGGTAAGATCCTGCTCGTGACGCCAAGTGGTCGCGGGCGGAGGAGGGGACGCCGCGCTCTCCCACTGCTCGGGTCCGGCTGCCGCGGCTGCCGCGGCCTGCTGCTGCTCGGTGGCTCGAGCGATGAGCCGGATCCCGGAGACTCTAGCGGCGCTCCTCGCCCGTGAGTGAAAGGGGTTTTGGGTGTAGGGATTGTTTATTGTCCGTGACGCCACCCACGGTTGTGGTGATTGAATGTACACCACCGCTGCTCTGGCTGGGGATCCCGGGAGTGATGGTATGGAGCAGCCAGGTGTTGTGTTGCCCCTCCGTGGGTAGGGGTTGGTGATCCAACCAGCTTAGATATGAACCGGAGGAGCTCCACTCTTGCCCGCAGGCGCTGGCCCTGGGAAACTGGTGCCTCGGCGGTGGCGATGTCTCCCCTTAACGGTTGGACTGTTGCCTTCAGACGGGACTTGGTTGTTGATGAAGTTTTTCTTTTATTCCATAGGTCTACGCGTTTCGAGGTAAAACCTCTTCCTCAGGACCAATGTATCAACAACAAGTATATACTTGTTGATACATTGGTCCTGAGGAAGAGGTTTTACCTCGAAACGCGTAGACCTATGGAATTAAAGAAAAACTTCATCAACACTATACGTCTTCATTTGGCTGATGCGCGGCATTAACCCCTTCTCTATCCTATCTTATATGCTCATCCACGTGGGGCTGCAGCAGACTCCATTATCTCATGCGCACTAGTGGTTGTGACTGTCACAACTGATCCAGGTGAGTGTATAATTCTCCAGGTACACCTCACTGATCTCCCTTGGTGTTACACTATCAGCGCTCCTTATTTTCAGATCTATAGGGACTTGGTTGTTGGGAGACAGTCGTCCCCTTCACTGACGGATTTGGCAAATTATGGCGACTCCAAGCCTTGCCGGGATCCGAAAGGCCCCTGCCCTGGTGCTGACTAATCTTCGTATACCGCTCCGGTACCGCCGGGTCACCACCCGTCCACGGTCCTTTCGGCAACCTCCAATCAGTCTCGCCTGCAGACGGTCACCCCCGTCTGCCAACCTTCCTGTCTCAGTCCGGGGCACACACCCGGACCAACTTCAGGCTTCTTGCTGTAACTTTCTCTTGCTCCTTTACCACTTCCTTCTACTTCACTGTTTACTCCTTCACTTCCCTAGCTTAACTGCCTGGTTCTTCCCGCCTCCAGAGCTGTGAACTCCTCGGTGGGTGGAGCCAACCGCCTGTCCCACCCCCTGGTGTGGACACCAGCTCCTGGAGGAAGGCAACAAGGATTTCTGTTTTGACCTAGTGTGTACCTGCAGGGAATGTGGGGTGCGTGTGGTGTTGTGACCTGTGACCCCTGGCTTGCCCAGGGCATCACAGTACCTTTCTAGTGTGGGGGTGTACTGTATGTGGTGAGTGTTGTGACCTGTGACCCCTTGGGTCCAGGGCGTCACACATGACGTGGGTGACCTGAAGAGAGGGAGCAGCAGAGCCGCATGACGTGGGTGACCTGAAGAGAGGGAGCAGCAGAGCCGCATGACGTGGGTGACCTGAAGAGAGGGAGCAGCAGAGCCGCATGAAGTGGGCGTCCTAAAGAGAGGGGGCAGCAGAGCCACATGACGTGGGCGTCCTAAAGAGAGGGGGCAGCAGAGCCACATGACGTGGGCGTCCTAAAGAGAGGGAGCAGCAGAGCCACATGACGTGGGCGTCCTAAAGAGAGGGAGCAGCAGAGCCGCATGACGTGGGTGTTCTGAAGAGAGGGATCAGCAGAGCCGCATGACGTGGGCGTCCTAAAGAGAGGGAGCAGCAGAGCCGCATGATGTGGGCGTCCTAAAGAGAGGGAGCAGCAGAGCCGCATGATGTGGGCGTCCTAAAGAGAGGGAGCAGCAGAGCCGCATGACGTGGGTGTCCTGAAGAGAGGGAGCAGCAGAGCCGCATGACGTGGGCGTCCTGAACAGAGGGAGCACAGTTTATGTTCAGTAATACTATGTTTTTATGATCTTGTCTCCCTCAATGACCTGTCCACCATCCGGTCCTGGCCGGCCAAAACCATCAGCAGCATGCAGCCTGCAGAGGGGTATCACCTCCGGAGTGCAGCACCACACACCCAGCCAGGACCTCCATCTTCATGTAGAATTCCGGGGTGCAGCAGTCGATTACCTCGCCCACAACTATCACCCCGCACCATGATACACATAGACACATATATAGATAATAAAAAAGAGACATAGATAGAGGGATAGATAAATAGACAGATAGGACATAGATACCAAATAGTAGAGCCGCTGTCTGCAGACACTGACTATATAATACCTGCACAGCATTGCTGCCATATCAAATCTACATGTAAAATGAAGGGATTGGGCAATTCCTGGGAACCCACCAGCCACGACAAGGTGACCTCTCTCTGATGGGGCTCTTAGGGGTACCTTACACGTTGCGATGTCGTTACCGGCGCCGGATGTGCGTCACTAACGATGTGACCCCGACGATATTTCGGATGTGATGTCGCAACGTGTAAAGTACCCCTTACTGTTTCTATCAGACATTCACCTTCTGGGTCAAAAGCTACAACTGTGAAGGGCGGGAAGGATCCAGCAAACATGGAGGCCATCAAGTCAAATCCAAAGAAGCTTTATTATCAGGACCAAATACACATTCACATCGCCAAAAAAAAGTGAATAATAGGGATAGGAAGTATTTAGCAGGGTCAGATTGAGGTGTCTGGGGTCCCCAGGAGGAGCGGGCTCCAGGGGCCACTCTACAGATATATACAGATACCTGATAGCCGTTATCCCCATTATAGTGGAGTGTCGGCGTCGAACACCGGCGGCTCCGGCACATCTCCAGTGCGCACACCATAACTGCGAAGTGCAATTACGGCATTGCATTAAAGGGGTTCATTGGGGAAAACAATTTATTACCAATCGATGAGATCCACAGTGATAACTAGAGATGGGCTTACCTGCAGATGAACTCCATACACAGTACAGACCAAAAGTTTGGACACACCTTCTCATCTCTAGAACAACTGTTAAGAGGAGACTTTGTGCAGCAGCCTTCATGGTAAAATAGCTGCTAGGAAACCACTGCTAAGGACCGGCAACAAGCAGAAGAGACTTGTTTGGGCTAAAGAACACAAGGAATGGACATTAGACCAGTGGAAATCTGTGCTTTGGTCTGATGAGTCCACATTTGAGATCTTTGGATCCAACCACCGTGTCTTTGTAGAAAAGGTGAACGGATGGACTCTACATGACTGGTTCCCACCGTGAAGCATGGAGGACTGGGAACTCCTTCAAGACTGTTGGAAGACCATTTCCGGTGACTACCTCTTGAAGCTCATCAAGAGAATGCCAAGAGCGTGCAAAGCAGTAATCAAAGCAAAAGGTGGCTACTGTGAAGAACCTAGAATATAAGACATATTTTCACTTGTTTCACACTTTTTTAAGTATTTCATTCCACATGTGTTAATTCATAGTTTTAATGTCTTCAATGTGAATCTACAATTTTCAGAGTCCTGAAAATAAAGAAAACTCTGAATGGGAAGGTGTGTCCAAACTTTTGGTCTGTACTGTATGTCTATGAGGACCTAATTGTGCTGTAAAATGTTGGTAATAAGGGCTAGGGAGATTAGAGCAGGACAATTATGCTTACCGAGTCTTCCGCACGGCTGTCACACTGGGTCTGCTCATTAACCCTTATACATATTCACTGCTTCCCCCACCCACCGTTCGTCTCAACGTCTGTGATTGGTTGCAGACATACCGCGCCTCTTCCATATGTGACAGCATCTGTGACTGGTTGGATTCAAACATGCTGTCTGCATCCCTATAGTGGTGTAAAAATCCCCCCATATTATAATACCCAGCAGAGATAAAGCATGCAGGTACAGACGGCAGCCCCCAGCTGTGTGCTTATCTTGGCTGTGTATCAAAATAAGAGGCATTTTTAAAAAATATTTAAATAAATAATTTTTAAAAATGGTGTGGACCCCCCTCCAATTTTGATACCCAGTCAAGATAAAGCAGACAGCGGGGGGCTAGTATTCTCAGGCTGGGGAGACCCATTGTTATTGGACTCCCCCCAGCCTTAAAATAGCAGCCTGTAGCCACCCAGAATTGTTGCATCTATTAGATGCGACAATCCCAGCACTTTACCTAGCTCTTCCTGATTACTTTAGTGTAGTGGGAATCGGAGCGATATAAGGGGTTATTGACAGTTCACAGCTGCCACTAAGCCCTGGATTAGTAATGGGTAGGGTCTATGAGTTCCCCAATTACAAATCTTGAAAGTGAAAAGAAATAAGCACAAACACCCCAAAAAATCCTTTATTTGAAATAAAAAAGAGAAGAAAACCACAGTCTTTCACCTCCTTATTAATCCCAAACACCCAGTTCCGACGTAATCCACACGAGGTCCTATGACGATTCCTGCTCTTCTATATCCTGAAATCACAGGGCACGGGAGAAATTTAACCACACCATGACAAGGCCACATATTACCACCACAAGGTAACTGAATAATGGCACATACAAAGGACAAATACTACCACACCATGACCATATCATATATCACCACCACAAATTGACCAAATACTACCACATAAAAGTGACATGTATTGACATACCATGACCAGACCACATATTACCACAACATAGTGACAAAATAATATCATATACAAGGAAGAAATACTGACACACAATGACCAGACCACAGATTACCACCATATAGCAACTGAATAATACCACATACAAGAGACAAATACTGCTACAACATGACTGGACTACCTATTACCACTGCATAGACACTGAATACTACAATAATGATCATTAATAAAAACCACATTACTAATATTACTACTGGGGACATTATACACAGGAGCTAAGTGTATAGTGTACAAGTGATACAGTAAACTCCAGTGACATTATATAAATGAGCTCTGTATATAGTGTATAGTGTAAGTGTACAAGTAATAGACTGATCACCAGTGACAGTATACACAGGAACTCTGTATATAGTGTAAAGGTCATATAATAATTTTCCATGACATTATACAAAGGAGCTCTGTATATAGCGTATACAATACAGGTAATACAGTGATCAATGGTGAAATTATACACAGGAGCTCTGCATATAGTATTTAGACTAAGTGTACCGGTAACACAGTGACTTACTCAGGGTACTTACTCAGTATAGAAGGCGGGGGCCCCTGGGGGGGGTAGAGGTGTGCGGGGGCCAAGGGGGGAGGGGGGCTCTTTACCTTACCAGTCACCTGCCTGGGGCCAGCTCCAGCCGCCTCCACCATCCCATCCAGGGGCGTAACGATCGCGGAGCCCGGTGTCAGCAGGGGGCAGAGGGGCCCCTGACCTGGAGAGGCGACCAGGCGTTTCTGAGCTGCGGCAGAGCAGAATTGCTCCTGCACAGCAGACGGAATCCATCCTTCCAGGACCTGCGATGATGTCACGCCCATGTGACTGTGTGGGAGGAGACACAGGAGGCCGGCAGAAAGCATCAGAAGATACTGATTCCTGAAGATTTGGACAGATGACTGGTAATAAGAAAAGAGGGAGGGTGCTGCAGGGTGAGTGGCATATGAGGGCTGCAGACTGTGACAGAAGGATGTGAAGGGGTGCAGAGTGTTTGAGAGAGGGGTAAGTTGGGGTACAGGCTGTGTGAGATATGTGGGGCAGGGTGTGTGACATATGGGGGTGTAGTGTGTGTGATATATGGGGGTGTAGTGTGTGTGATATATGGGGGTGTAGTGTGTGTGATATGGGGGTGCAGGCTGTATGGGGAGCAGTGTGTGTGATATATGGGGGTTTAGTGTGTGTGATATGGGGGGTGCAGGCTGTATGGGAAGCAGGGTGTGTGACATATGGGGGTGTAGTGTGTGTGTGATATGGGGGGTGCAGGGTGTGTGACATATGGGGGTGTAGTGTGTGTGTGATATGGGGGGTGCAGGGTGTATGGGGGGCAGTGTGTGTGACATATGGGCGTGTAGTGTGTGTGATATGGGGGGTGCAGGCTGTATACGGAGCAGGGTGTGTGACATATGGGGGTGTAGTGTGTGTGTGATATGGGGGGGTGCAGGCTGTATGGGAAGCACAGTGTGTGACATATGGGGGGTGTAGTGTGTGTGTGTGATATGGGGGGTGCAGGATGTGTGACATATGGGGATGTAGTGTGTGTGTGTGTGTGTGTGTGTGACATGGGGGGTGCAGGCTGTATCGGAAGCAGGGTGTGTGACATATGGGGGTGTAGTGTGTGTATGATATGGGGGTGCAGGGTGTGTGACATATGGGGGTGTAGTGTGTGTGTGACATGGGGGTTGCAGGCTGTATGGGGAGCAGTGTGTGAGATATATGGGGGTGTAGTGTGTGTGATATGGGGGGGTGCAGGCTGTATGGGAAGCAGGGTGTGTGACATGTGGGGGTGTAGTGTGGGTGTGATATGGGGGGTGCAGGGTGCGTGACATATGGGGGTGTAGTGTGTGTGATATGGGGGGTGCAGGCTATATGGGAAGCAGGGTGTGTGACATATGGGGTGTAGTGTGTGTCTGATATGAGGGTGCAGGGTGTGTGACATATGGGGGTGTAGTGTGTGTGATATGGGGGTGCAGGCTGTATGGGAAGCAGGGTGAGTGACATATGGGGGTGTAGTGTGTGATATGGGGGTGCAGGGTGTATGGGAAGCAGGGTGTGTGACATATGGGGGTGTAGTGTGTGTGTGTGATATGGGGGTGCAGGGTGTGTGACATATGGGGTGTAGTGTGTGTGATATGGGGGGTGCAGGCTATATGGGAAGCAGGGTGTGTGACATATGGGGTGTAGTGTGTGTGTGATATGGGGGTGCAGGGTGTGTGACATATGGGGGTGTAGTGTGTGTGATATGGGGGGTGCAGGCTGTATGGGAAGCAGGGTGTGTGACATATGGGGGTGTAGTGTGTGTGTGATTTGGGGGTGCAGGGTGTGTGACATATGGGGGTATAGTGTGTGGGATATGGGGGGGGTGCAGGCTGTATGGGAAGCAGGGTGTGTGACATATGGGGGTGTAGTGTGTGTGTGATATGGGGGTGCAGGGTGTGTGACATATGGGGGTATAGTGTGTGGGATATGGGGGGTGCAGGCTGTATGGGAAGCAGGGTGTGTGACATATGGGGGTGTAGTGTGTGTGTGATATGGGGGTGCAGGGTGTGTGACATATGGGGGTATAGTGTGTGGGATATGGGGGGTGCAGGCTGTATGGGAAGCAGGGTGTGTGACATATGGGGGTGTAGTGTGTGATCACGTAGAGCTGATGGTTGCCATGGTAGCACGGAGTCATGTGATGACCCCTGTAGCTATCATGAGTCAGTTTCTCTTGGGCCTAAAACACACTTCCGCAAAAAAAACGTACGTGTCTTACGGTCCGTTTTTTCGGGTCCGTGTTCCGTTTTTTTGGGGCGTTTCTCCAGTACGTATGGCATCCGTGTGATGGCGTATGCGAGCCGTGTGTACGTGTAAAATGCCCGTGGATGTGTACGTGGAATGTCCGTGTGTGTTGCACAATGTCGTTGATACATGTCGGATGACAACAGACAGAGTTGCGCGATGAGAATGAACTCGGGTGAACTTCACTCGACTTCATTGTCATGCCGCGGCTCTGTGTGCCGCGTATTGATTAGCGGTCACCTGTGAAGGATTCACCAGTGACCGCTAATCCCCCGAGTGACTGAAGTTAGCAGCCCTCTCTCATACTTACCGCTCCCCGATCACCAGCACGGCGAGGAACAGCTGTGCAGAGAATACGCGGCAACAATTACTTTGAAAAAGCCGGCCGCTCATTAATCAATCTCGTATTCCCTGCTTTCCCCGCCCACCGGCTGCTGTGATTGGTTGCAGTCAGACACGCCCCCCACGCTGAGTGACAGCTGTCTCACTGCACCCAATCACAGCAGCCGGTGGGCGTGTCTATACTGTGCAGTAAAATAAATAAATAAATAATTTAAAAAAACGGCGTGCGGTCCCCCCCAATTTTAATACCAGCCAGATAAAGCCATACGGCTGAAGGCTGGTATTAAAATGAATGGGGGGCCCCCCCCGTTGTATGTAGTTATAGTCGGTCATTATGTGGTGTGATTATAGTGTTGCGGTATTTCTCCCTTGTATGTGGTAATATTCAGTTACTACAGTTAGGTCCAGAAATCTTTGGCCAGTGACACAATTTTGGCGAGTTGGGCTCTGCATGCCACCACATTGGATTTGAAATGAAACCTCTACAACAGAATTCAAGTGCAGATTGTAACGTTTAATTTGAAGGTTTGAACAAAAATATCTGATAGAAATTGTAGGAATTGTCACATTTCTTTACAAACACTCCACATTTTAGGAGGTCAAAAGTAATTGGACAAATAAACCAAACCCAAACAAAATATTTTTATTTTCAATATTTTGTTGCGAATCCTTTGGAGGCAATCACTGCCTTAAGTCTGGAACCCATGGACATCACCAAACGCTGGGTTTCCTCCTTCTTAATGCTTTGCCAGGCCTTTACAGCCGCAGCCTTCAGGTCTTGCTTGTTTGTGGGTCTTTCCGTCTTAAGTCTGGATTTGAGCAAGTGAAATGCATGCTCAATTGGGTTAAGATCTGGTGATTGACTTGGCCATTGCAGAATGTTCCACTTTTTTGCACTCATGAACTCCTGGGTAGCTTTGGCTGTATGCTTGGGGTCATTGTCCATCTGTACTATGAAGCGCCGTCCGATCAACTTTGCGGCATTTGGCTGAATCTGGGCAGAAAGTATATCCCGGTACACTTCAGAATTCATCCGGCTACTCTTGTCTGCTGTTATGTCATCAATAAACACAAGTGACCCAGTGCCATTGAAAGCCATGCATGCCCATGCCATCACGTTGCCTCCACCATGTTTTACAGAGGATGTGGTGTGCCTTGGATCATGTGCCGTTCCCTTTCTTCTCCAAACTTTTGTCTTCCCATCATTCTGGTACAGGTTGATCTTGGTCTCATCTGTCCATAGAATACTTTTCCAGAACTGAGCTGGCTTCATGAGGTGTTTTTCAGCAAATGTAACTCTGGCCTGTCTATTTTTGGAATTGATGAATGGTTTGCATCTAGATGTGAACCCTTTGTATTTACTTTCATGGAGTCTTCTCTTTACTGTTGACTTAGAGACAGATACACCTACTTCACTGAGAGTGTTCTGGACTTCAGTTGATGTTGTGAACGGGTTCTTCTTCACCAAAGAAAGTATGCGGCGATCATCCACCACTGTTGTCATCCGTGGACGCCCAGGCCTTTTTGAGGTCCCAAGCTCACCAGTCAATTCCTTTTTTCTCAGAATGTACCCGACTGTTGATTTTGCTACTCCAAGCATGTCTGCTATCTCTCTGATGGATTTTTTCTTTTTTTTCAGCCTCAGGATGTTCTGCTTCACCTCAATTGAGAGTTCCTTAGACCGCATGTTGTCTGGTCACAGCAACAGCTTCCAAATGCAAAACCACACACCTGTAATCAACCCCAGACCTTTTAACTACTTCATTGATTACAGGTTAACGAGGGAGACGCCTTCAGAGTTAATTGCAGCCCTTAGAGTCCCTTGTCCAATTACTTTTGGTCCCTTTAAAAAGAGGAGGCTATGCATTACAGAGCTATGATTCCTAAACCCTTTCTCCGATTTGGATGTGAAAACTCTCATATTGCAGCTGGGAGTGTGCACTTTCAGCCCATATTATATATAGAATTGTATTTCTGAACATGTTTTTGTAAACAGCTAAAATAACAAAACTTGTGTCACTGTCCAAATATTTCTGGACCTAACTGTATGTGGTCTAATAATGATGTGGTGGGTTTACTCTCTGGTATGTGGTTGCTTTTGATCACTATGTGTTTGTAGTATGTTATCTGGTCATAGTGTTGCGGTATTTCTCCCTTGTATGTGGTATTGTTCGGTCACTTTGTGGTCTGGTCACGGTGTGGTGGTATTTCTCCCTTGTATGTGGATGTATTTGGTCACTGTTTGGTGGTAATATGTGGTCTGGTCACTGTGTGGCGGTATTTATCCCTTGTATGTGGTTGTATTCGGTCACTATGTGGTGGTAATATGTTGTCTTGTCACGGTGTGGCTGTATTTCCCCCTTGTATATGATATTATTGGTTTTGGTATAGTGGATTGTGTTGTGTATGGAGGTCACATTTTCTCTCTATAAGGGGGAGATTATTTCCAGTAGAAATTAAATACTTAAACATTTAACCCCTCCCTGTCCTGTGACTATTACACTGCAGTAAATATGCACTTACAGAGATTCTCCAGTGAAAACAAGTATACACCTTTACTAAGGCCACGTGCACATATTGAGTATTCAGTGAGTTTTTCTACCTCAGTATTTGAAGCCAAAACCAGGAGCGGTAAAATCAGAGGAAAAGTGTAATAGAAACACGAGAACCACTTCTGTATTTATCACCCACTCCTGGATTTGGCTACAAATACTGATGTAAGATACTGACCAAATACTGAACGTGTGAACGTGGCCTAAGGATAAGTGATAACTAATTCATCAGTGGGGTCTGATTGCTGGGACCTGCACCGATCGTCAACTTTTATCCCCCATTACACTGGAGCTCATGTCCGACTCGACCCCTGATCCATTCATTCCCTCAGTGGCTGCGAGCGCTGCGCTTGTTATTATCTGACTGCTACACAGAGGATGAATGGAGCTGCGGTCACACATCCCACCCCACAGAGGATGAATGGAGCTGCGGTCACACATCCCACCCCACAGAGGATGAATGGAACTGCAGTCACACATCCTACCCCACAGAGGATGAATGGAGCTGCAGTCACACATCCCACCCCACAGAGGATGAATGGAGCTACGGTCACACACCCCACCCCACAGAGGATGAATGGAGCTGCGGTCACACATCCCACCCCACAGAGGATGAATGGAGCTGCGGTCACACACCTCCCCCCACAGAGGATGAATGGAGCTGCGGTCACACACCTCCCCCCACAGAGGATGAATGGAGCTGCAGTCACACACCCCACCCCACAGAGGATGAATGGAGCTGCTGTCACACATCCCACCCCACAGAGGATGAATGGAGCTGCGGTCACACACCCCACCCCACAGAGGATGAATGGAGCTGCGGTCACACACCCCACCCCACAGAGGATGAATGGAGCTGCGGTCACACACCCCACCCCACAGAGGATGAATGGAGCTGCGGTCACACACCCCACCCCACAGAGGATGAATGGAGCTGCGGTCACACACCCCACCCCACAGAGGATGAATGGAGCTGCTGTCACACATCCCACCCCACAGAGGATGAATGGAGCGGCGGTCACACACCCCACCCCACAGAGGATGAATGGAGCTGCTGTCACACATCCCACCCCACAAAGGATGAATGGAGCTGCGGTCACACATCCCACCCCACAGAGGATGAATGGAGCTACGGTCACACACCCCACCCCACAGAGGATGAATGGAGCTGCTGTCACACATCCCACCCCACAGAGGATGAATGGAGCTGCGGTCACACATCCCACCCCACAGAGGATGAATGGAGCTACGGTCACACACCCCACCCCACAGAGGATGAATGGAGCTACGGTCACACACCCCACCCCACAGAGGATGAATGGAGCTGCGGTCATACACCCCAAACCACAGAGGATGAATGGAGCTGCGGTCACACACTCCACCCCACAGAGGATGAATGGAGCTGCGGTCACACACCCCACCCCACAGAGGATGAATGGAGCTGCGGTCACACACCCCACCCCACAGAGGATGAATGGAGCTGCGGTCACACACCCCACCCCACAGAGGATGAATGGAGCTGCGGTCACACACCCCACAAAGGATGAATGGAGCTGCGGTCACACACCCCACCCCACAGAGGATGAATGGAGCTGCGGTCACACACCCCACCCCACAGAAGATGAATGGAGCTGCGGTCACACACCCAACCCCACAGAGGATGAATGGAGCTGCGGTCATACACCCCAAACCACAGAGGATGAATGGAGCTGCGGTCACACACCCCACCCCACAGAGGATGAATGGAGCTGCGGTCACACAGCCCACCCCACAGAGGATGAATGGAGCTGCGGTCACACACCCCACCCCACAGAGGATGAATGGAGCTGGCTGCGGTCATACACCCCAAACCACAGAGGATGAATGGAGCTGCGGTCACACACCCCACCCCACAGAGGATGAATGGAGCTGCGGTCACACACCCCACCCCACAGAGGATGAATGGAGCTGCAGTTACACACCCCACCCCACAGAGGATGAATGGAGCTGCGGTCACACACCCCACCCCACAGAGGATGAATGGAGCTGCGGTCACACACCCCACCCCACAGAGGATGAATGGAGCTGCGGTCACACACCCCACCCCACAGAGGATGAATGGAGCTGCGGTCACACACCCCACCCCACAGAGGATGAATGGAGCTGCGGTCACACAGCCCACCCCACAGAGGATGAATGGAGCTGCGGTCACACACCCCACAGAGGATGAATGGAGCTGCGGTCACACACCCCACCCCACAGAGGATGAATGGAGCTGCGGTCACACACCCCACCCCACAGAGGATGAATGGAGCTGCGGTCATACACCCCAAACCACAGAGGATGAATGAAGCTGCGGTCACACATCCCACCCCACAGAGGATGAATGGAGATGCGGTCACACATCCCACCCCACAGAGGATGAATGGAGATGCGGTCACACATCCCACCCCACAGAGGATGAATGGAGATGCGGTCACACATACCACCCCACAGAGGATGAATGGAGCTGCGGTCACACATACCACCCCACAGAGGATGAATGGAGCTGCGGTCACACACCCCACCCCACAGAGGATGAATGGGGCTGTGGTCACACATCCCACCCCACAGAGGATGAATGGAGCTGCGGTCACACATCCCACCTGCCGCTGCAAAAAGTTCCCCAATCTTCCGATCGATGCGGTTTTTACTGGTCTGGTTCCACCAAATCAATAAGTTATCACCAACCTACCCTGTGGATCGGTGATAACTTGTTTTCACCAAAGACCCCATTACTGCAAGCGACTATAATTGTACATCACAGTTATGGTGCACAATATAGATTTGCAGGAGCCGCCTGTGCTTTACTGTCAAAGCAACACAATAATGGGGATAACGTTAATGGGTGTTTATACTTAGCTGTAGGGTGGGCCCCTGGAGTCAATACCCCTGGTGGGCCCCAGACACCCCAGTCCGCGCCTGGACTTACCAGTGACGTTCCTATGAGAAGTCATTAATCTTCACTTTTCTTCATCTAATGCAGACTGCTATGACTTTTTCCAGCCAGGAGTTGTCTCTGCAGAAAATATATAGATGATTCCTTCTGGAACACATTCCCCACTTTTTAACCTACTTCTACACAGTGCCGGATGAAGAAACAAAGTCACATAATGATGCCCTGCAAAGTAACAGGACCTCCCTTTTCTTGCCCAGGCAAAACAATATTTTCAAATGAAAAATATATTACAGCAGTAATAATGTCCCATAATTGGCCCTTACAGTAATTATGTCCCAACTTGCCACCATAAACTAATAGTGTATGTTCCTCATTCTGGCTCCAATACACTAATTAATATGTCACCCATCCTGGCCCCCTTCCTGTTATATTGTCCACCATCCTGGGTAATTACTATAATAATGTCCTCCGTCCTGGGTTCCTTCCTGTAATAATGTCCTCCATCTTGGCCCCTTCCTGTAATAATGTCCTGCATCCTGGAACCCTCCAGTAATGATGTCCATTGTCCTGGGACCATCCCGTATTAACGTCCTCCATCCTGGGCCTCTTTTTTTTATATTGTCCCGTATCCTAGCCCCTTTATTTAATAATGTCCTCATTCAAGGCCTTTCTAGTTAATAATGTTCCCATTATAGGCCCTTTTACCCTTTTATTTAATAATGTTTCCATCCTGAGCATCTTCCTGCAATAATGCCCCTCATCCTGGTACCTTTCCTATAATAATGTCCCCCATCCTGGGCCCCTTCCTGTAATAATGTCCCCCATCCTGGTACCTTTCCTATAATAATGTCCCCTATTCCGAGCCCCTTCCTGTAATAATGTTCCCCATCCTGGGCCCCTTCCTGTAATAATGTCCCCCATCCTGGGCCCCTTCCTGTAATAATGTCCCCCATCCTGGGCCCCTTCCTGTAATATTGTCCCCCATTCTGGGTCCCTTTCTGTAATATTGTCCCCCATTCTAGACAATTTCCTATAATAATGTCCCCCATCCTGGACCCTTTATTTTATGAAGTCCACAATCTTAAGCCCTTCTTGTTGCTTTCTGCAACACAGGGAAAAAAAGGTGTTTTTACCTGTAAGTGCTCTGCGGTGAGCAGTGCCCTCTTGTTGCTCCATATGCTGTGTTCAGGTGTTCAGTGCTCAGAGACACAGCCGAGGAGAAGTGGCTAAACTTGACCACCACTGAGCAAGACACAGAAATACGAGGTGTTCAGTGCCCAGAGACATGTATGTACGCAGTGACTGCACCAGCAGAATAGTGAGTGCAGCTCTGGAGTATAATACAGGAGGTAACTCAGGATCAGTAATGTATGTACACAGTGACTGCACCAGCAGAATAGTGAGTGCAGCTCTGGAGTATAATACAGGAGGTAACTCAGGATCAGTAATGTATGTACACAGTGACTGCACCAGCAGAATAGTGAGTGCAGCTCTGGAGTATAATACAGGAGATAACATTCACATTACTGATCCTGAGTTATCTTATCGGATTTATCCTGTGGAAAAAATACATGTCGAGTGTCGTCTTTATGTTGTAGTATGTTAGAAGTAAAAATGATCCTTTAGTCCCTATTTGAGTGTCAATGACGCAGGACGCATCATTTTATCAAGGCCCCGGAGACTACGGTTCATCTCTCTCACTGTATTCCTGGTGATTGACAGGCCGGCCGTCACATGACGACATCTACACTTTATAATGCCAGGAGCACCTGATGGTCATACGGAGAAGGATGGAAGAGAAGAGCCTCATATTGTGGCTATGGGCCGGCACTGTGATATTGGGTCAGGCCGTGTGACTCTATGGCTTCTGCAGTAGACAGGCCGTGTATCAGAGATTCCCCCATTTACACTTTGGGAGTTTATAGAGAATATATGGAAAAGCAAAAACCAATCCAAGATGGAACCTCTGAGATTTCCAGCTCGGGATGGCTGTAAGAAGCGTTCAAGAAGTCAGTGATGATGAGCATTATATGATAATGATTAGACATTAGCAATGTCTGTGTGCCCATGACTATGATGTGTTGTCACGTAGTGTTATGTGAACAGTGTCCTGCGTCTTTGTAAATATTGTGATGCGATGCGACATGAATTGTGATGTAGTGTGATGTATTCCTGTATAATGTGTGCTGTGATAGCGTTATGTATAGTAATATAGTAAGGTGAAGAATAGTATGCATAGTGCAGCAGGGATATCGAAAATAGTGGTAATGTAATGTATAAGGTGTAGAACTGTATGAAAGGTTAAGTCTGCCCAGCAACAGACAGCAGGGACAGAAACAGTTAAGTGTTGGGACTAACCCACCCTGGGAGGGGTCAGCAGACAGGAAAAGGACAGTTCATTCTGGAAAATTCCAGTGAAGGACTTTTGAGTGAACGTGACAGACTGATACTCGGTTGGTCATGAAGATTGCATACAGTGGGATTGTAGCAGAGAGCAAAGGAGACAGAAGACAAGATAGTGAGAACCTCGAGTGTGGCCAGAGACACAGGGTAGGAACAGTGTCATAACTAGAGTCCGATCGTTAAACAGAATGTCCCCAAACTACAGGAACTGGAGGACGGAAACCTAACATCTGGGTTCCTTAAACCTTCAAGGTACTGGGTGACTTCTAATGATGTAAGACTCTAGTGACCAGGCCTCTTACTGTCAAGGTACCAGGTTAATCTCGATTGGTGTGTGAACATAGTCAGCCAACAGATGTCCAGGTGTGTCCTTTACTCCAGTCATAAGGGGTCCTTAGGGACCCCTAAGGAGGCTGGACATGGGACTGCAGGAAAGAAAGGTGTCCATCAAGATGAGCACTGCAACACTGGTCTGGGTTTCACTTGGACTCACCGGCCCAGTGAGATTGAATGCAACCCAGAGGGAAGTAGACCACTGTCTCATAATGTTGATGAAAACTACAACGTACTGGAAGATATGTGCCCGCTATCTGGAAATTAAAGTTGTGAACGATAATGAACCGTCCATTAAAGACTTGTGGTTCAAAGTCAACTGTTGGTCTCCTTGTGCGTGTGAGTTGTCATCTGGTCTTGGCCAGCCAACCCTGGCAGCAGAATGCGGCCTACAGGGGTTTCCAGCCACCATGGCTGAACTCCACAAACCCAGTCAGGACCAAGTATTTAATGTAGGGTGCCAAGACGTTCAGAGACAATCTTTCGCCATCTAACGCTGTCTTGCGCCACTCTACACTTGATTGAGTCAACAAGATCAAGCCTTGCCAAGGGAAGATCCCAGTATTGTGGGGAAAGCAAAGGCTACATTGAAGATGGAGACTACAGTGAGGTTGAGGATGGTGCGGAGCTTCGTCTGAAAGAAGACCCCACCCATTGTGGGTGGCAATGAAGCAGAAAGTCATGAAGATTTGTCCAGCCCTCATGAAACCACGCCCATTGACCAAAGTGCCTCTCCTAGAGATTCAAGCCCATGACGAGCAATATGCATACCTGTCGTACAAAGTAGAAGGAGAAATCCAGAATAATGACCCCCACATAGTCCTCCATACAGAATAATGGCCCCAATATCCCTCCATACAGGATAATTACCCCACATAGCCCTCCATACAGAATAATGGGCCCCACATAGCCCTCCATACAGAATAATGGCCCCACATAGCCCTCCATACAGAATAATGGTCCCCACATAGCCCTCCATACAGAATAATGGCCCCACATAGCCCTCCATACAGAATAATGGTCCCCACATAGCCCTCCATACAGAATAATGGGCCCCACATAGCCCTCCATACAGAATAATGGGCCCCACATAGCCCTCCATACAGAATAATGGCCCCAATATCCCTCCATACAGGATAATTACCCCACATAGCCCTCCATACAGAATAATGGGCCCCACATAGCCCTCCATACAGAATAATGGCCCCACATAGTCCTCCATACAGAATAATGGTCCCCACATAGCCCTCCATACAGAATAATGGCCTCACATAGCCCTCCATACAGAATAATGTGCCCCAATAGCCCTCCATACAGGATAATGTGCCCCACATAGCCCTCCATACAGAATAATGGGCCCCACATAGCCCTGCATACAGTATAATGGGCCCCACATAGTCCTCCATACAGAATAATGGGCCCCACATAGCCCTCCATACAGAATTATTGCTCCACATAGCCCTCCATACAGAATAATGGCCCCAATAGCCCTCCATACAGGATAATGTGCCCCACATAGCCCTCCATACAGAATAATGGACCACACATAGCCCTCCATACAGAATAATGTGCCCCACATAGCCCTCCATACAGAATAATTACCCCACATAACCCTCCATACACATTAATGGGCCCCACATAGCCCTCCATACAGAATAATGTGCCCAATAGTCCTCCATACAGAATAATGGCCCCCACATAGCCCTCCATACAGAATAATGGACCCCACATAGCCCTCCATACAGAATAATGTGCCCCATAGTCCTCCATACAGAATAATGGGCCCCACATAGCCCTCCATACAGAATAATGGGCCCCACATAGCTCCACATACAGAATAATGGGCCCCACATAGCCCTCCATACAGAATAATGTGCCCCATAGTCCTCCATACAGAATAATGAGCCCACATAGCCCCCCATACAGAATAATGGCCCCACATAGCCCTCCATACAGAATAATGGGCCCCACATAGCCCTCAATACAGAATAATGGGCCCCACATAGCCCTCCATACAGAATAATGTGCCCCATAGTCCTCCATACAGAATAATGTGCCCCATAGTCCTCCATACAGAATAATGTGCCCCATAGTCCTCCATACAGAATAATGTGCCCCATAGTCCTCCATACAGAATAATGTGCCCCATAGTCCTCCATACAGAATAATGGGCCCCAGATAGTCCTCCATACAGAATAATGTGCCCCACATAGTCCTCCATACAGAATAATGTGCCCCACATAGTCCTCCATACAGAATAATGTGCCCCATAGTCCTCCATACAGAATAATGGGCTCCACATAGCCCTCCATACAGTATAATGTGCCCCATAGCCCTCCATACAGAATAATGGCCCCACATAGCCCTCCATACAGAATAATGTGCCACATAGTCCTCCATACAGAATAATGGGCCCCATAGTCCTCCATACAGAATAATGGGCCCCAGATAGTCCTCCATACAGAATAATGTGCCCCACATAGTCCTCCATACAGAATAATGTGCCCCACATAGTCCTCCATACAGAATAATGTGCCCCATAGTCCTCCATACAGAATAATGGGCTCCACATAGCCCTCCATACAGTATAATGTGCCCCATAGCCCTCCATACAGAATAATGTGCCCCACATAGCCCTCCATACAGTATAATGTGCCCCACATAGCCCTCCATACAGAATAATGTGCCCCACATTGCCCTCCATACAGAATAATGTGCTCCACATAGCCCTCCATACAGAATAATGGGCCCCACATAGCCCTCCATACAGAATAATGGGCCCCACATAGCCCTCCATACAGAATAATGTGCCCCACATAGCCCTCCATACAGTATAATGTGCCACATAGCCCTCCATACAGAATAAAAATTAGTGCCTTATATTTGATCTGAACCAAACCACCAGGCACACATTCCTTTTCGAGAGGGGCGGTTTTGGGCCAAATTTCAGAGAAGTGCTGAGGGTAGCTGCAGCCCCGTTATCAGTGCCGTGACAAGGTTATAGCGGCTGCCACCAATCATACAGATGAGGAACATGTGTTCTCCGTGTCGCCATTATCACAATTTATAAAGCATGGGGGGAGGAATTACAGGAGCATTCATTGCGGGGACATTGTGCAGGTGACAGGCAGCTGTGGCTTGAAGTGACGGCGCGGCCGTGCCCGGCTGACAGCGAGAGGAGCAGCTCCGCGCGAAGCCTCTGTAGACTCAGCCTAATGAGCCGGTAATTGATTGGACGTGACCCCTCATTCAGAGCCCGGATTATTAATATTATTTCGGAATTATCTTTATGGCACAGGCCTTTCCTTGCTGGATCGGAGTTGGCAGGGCTGCAACGAGGGAAGTCATCAGCGGCTCTGGCTTACCGAGAGACAGTGCGAAGACCGCCGTGTACAAAGTGATGAAAGTCAAAGAGAACGACATGGCGTTTCTAAGAACACCCATCATCTAAAGATCACAGTACAAACCCCAAACCAATATTACCGCCATACAGTGTCCTTATTGTGGCAGACAGGGGTGTATCTAGAGTACTATGACCCCAGGGCAAGTTTTGGACCTGCTCACCCTCACAACCAGCAGATTACTGGTTTGATGCGTGGATGAATTGGCTAGGATCTATAAAAGGTATATATTTCCCTTCCTAAAAAAAACAACAAAGATCAACCCCTCCAAAAAACACAAATATTTAAACATCTGTCATGGGCGTGTCACATATTACTGACATTCCTGTGATGTCTGGCTGTAGAAGGTCGCAGTGTTTGGATACACAAGCTGCTCTTTGACTTTCCCTTCTTCTCTGCTTGGGGTTTATCCCTTTCTCTTTAGGACCCTGCTGATTTCCTCCCCTTTTCAGCTGTTAATCTTCAGTACTTCCCTGTGTGTGTTTATATACCCTCATTCCCCCTGACTCTGTGCTGCTGATAGGTCTTATACCCTTAACAAGTCTTCAGTGCAAGCAGGCGGCTTGTATTCATGTGGAGAAGCTTTGTTGTTGTTACTGTTCCTCTCCCTGAGTCATCTGGAGATGTTATTTGTTTTCCCCCCTGTTTGTGCTCCTTTTGTGATCTTTAGAACTTAGTGGGGTTGACTAAGTGCTCATCCCATCCGTTCCCTACCTAGGTCGCAGATCAGGGTCAGCCAGGGTCAGGTATCCTGCTCGGCGCATAGGTGCGAAACCTATATAGGGCAATGAGGGAAGCCAAGGACCAGTGGTAGGCTTGGTCAGGGGTCACCATCTCCCCCTTCCATAGACACAGGGTTTCCCTTCCCATTCGCTGTCTACTTGGTAATTTCCCGTACCTAGAGTGACAATATCCCAGTTTTTACAGTCAGCAAAAATGACCACTATACAACTAAATATACCAGCACACTGTTAATGAATCAAACCCACCAATAATCCCACCATAGAAGGAACAAATAATACCGCCACACCATGACCACATATGAAACATAGTGTTCCAATAATAGCACCGCACTGATCGTTAGCAAAAACGAATGTGCTAAGAGTCATATTACCGCCATTCGGTGACTATATAGTGATACACCCCAGCTTTACAGATACTGGTTATGTGTATTGCATACAGATATATCCAGTGACTCACTGCTGACATTCTCTGTGAGCGAATTAATTTATTTTCCCTGTTCTTTTCTATCCGGCTCCGACCACCGAGAAATCCACATCTTGTGTCTGCAAAATGTAACACAGACGTTTGTGGCTTATTACTTATATCCAACTTTACAGTAAGTAAATAGTGCCCAACACCAAGGTCGGACTGGCCCACCGGGGTACCGGGGAATCCCCAGGTAGGCCCCGGTCCCTCAGTGGGCCCTCCTGCCTTTCATTGTGTGGGGCAGCAGTACAGGGCGTGGGGCCATCTGATTCTCAGGGCCGGCATTTATTGGTGGGCAGACTGGACAGCTGATCTAGGGCCCCCACGCTCTGAGGGGCCCCCAACCGTTCAATCAGAAACTTCAGTGATCGTACAGGTTCTGTGCTATCACTGAGGTTTCCGCACTTACAGAATGACCTTTGGTGACATCACAGTCATGTGACTCATCAAAGGTCCTGTATAATAATTTTATGAGGGCGCTGTGGTGAGGGAGGAGCGGTATTACTTTACAAGGCACAAGGGGGACTTTATGGGGCACAATATGAAGCAAATTGGGACATTATGGGGCAATGAGTGACATTATGAAGCGTACTGGGACATTATGGAGAAATGGGGGACATTATGTTTCAAATTAGGACAGTATGATGCAGAGGGGGCATTATAGAGTAAATTTGGACATTATGGGGCAATTTGAGACATTATGGGGCAGTGAGGGACATTATGGAATTAATTGGGACATTATGGTGAAACGGAGGACATTATGAAGCAAATTAGGACATTATGGAGCAATGAGGGACAACATTTGGGGTCAATAAGGGACATTATAGAGCAAATGGAATACTGTGGGGAAATGGGGGATATTATGAAACAAATTTGGACATTATGGGACACTGAGGGAGATTATGGAGCAAATTGGGACATTATGGGGCAGTGGGGGACATTATAAGTAAACTGGGACATTGTGAGGCAATGAGAGACATTATGGGGCAATGAGGCAAACTGGGACATTATGGGTTAATGAGGGACATTTTGGGGCAATGGGAACATTATGGAGCAAATTGATTGGAATATTATGGGGCAATGGAGGAAATTATGACGCAAATTGGGACATTATGGAGCAATTGGGGGACATTATGGGGCAGTTAGGAAGGGGATTGTGAAAGGCGGCATAATATAATGAGGAGGGGGGGTACTTTGTACAGAGATGTAGTATGGCGGAGATATTCTAGAAAGAGCAAGTTTTTTGGGGACATTATGGAATGGGGCACTTTGTGGAACTATTTTGGAGAAAAGCAATGTGTGGGGGGATATTTTCTTCAGTACCTGACAAGTATACCAACACTGGGAACGTGGAGAAGAGACCTGACCAGTATACACCAACACTGGTAACGTGGAGAAGAGACCTGACCAGTATACACCAATACTGGGAACGTGGAGAAGAGATCTGACCAGTATACACCAACACTGGGAACATGGAGAAGAGATCTGACCAGTATACACCAACACTGAGAACATGGAGAAGAGACCTGACCAGTATACACCAACACTGGGAACGTGGAGAAGACACCTGACCAGTATACACCAACACTGGGAACGTGGAGAAGTGACCTGACCAGTATACACCAACACTGGGAACGTGGAGAAGAGATCTGACCAGTATACACCAACACTGGGAATGTGGAGAAGAGATTTGACCAGTATACACCAACACTGGGAACGTGGAGAAGTGACCTGACCAGTATACACCAACACTGGGAACGTGGAGAAGAGACCTGACCAGTATACACCAACACTGGGAACATGGAGAAGAGACCTGACCAGTATACACCAACACTGGGAACGTGGAGAAGTGACCTGACCAGTATACACCAACACTGGGAACGTGGAGAAGTGACCTGACCAGTATACACCAACACTGGGAACATGGAGAAGAGACCTGACCAGTATACACCAACACTGGGAACGTGGAGAAGAGACCTGACCAGTATACACCAACACTGGGAACGTGGAGAAGAGACCTGACCAGTATACACCAACACTGGGAACGTGGAGAAGTGACCTGACCAGTATACACCAACACTGGGAACATGGAGAAGAGACATGACCAGTATACACCAACACTGGGAACGTGGAGAAGAGACCTGACCAGTATACACCAACACTGGGAACGTGGAGAAGAGACCTGACCAGTATACACCAACACTGGGAACATGGAGAAGAGACCTGACCAGTATACACCAACACTGGGAACGTGGAGAAGAGACCTGACCAGTATACACCAACACTGGGAACGTGGAGAGGAGACCTGACAAGTATACACCAACACTGGGAACATGGAGAAGATATCTGACCAGTATACGCCAACACTGGGAACATGTAGAAGAGACCTGACCAGTATACTCCAACACTGGGAACGTGGAGAAGAGACCTGACCAGTATACACTAACACTGGGAACGTGGAGAAGAGACCTGACCAGTATACACCAACACTGGGAACGTGGAGAAGAGACCTGACCAGTATACACCAATACTGGGAACGTGGAGAAGAGATCTGACCAGTATACACCAACACTGGGAACATGGAGAAGAGATCTGACCAGTATACACCAACACTGGGAACATGGAGAAGAGACCTGACCAGTATACACCAACACTGGGAACATGGAGAAGAGACCTGACCAGTATACACCAACACTGGGAACGTGGAGAAGAGACCTGACCAGTATACACCAACACTGGGAACGTGGAGAAGAGACCTGACCAGTATACACCAACACTGGGAACGAGGAGAAGAGACCTGACCAGTATACACCAACACTGGTAACGTGGAGAAGAGACCTGACCAGTATACATCAACACTGGGAACGAGGAGAAGAGACCTGACCAGTATACACCAACACTGGGAACGTGGAGAAGAGACCTGACCAGTATACACCAACACTGGGAACGTGGAGAAGAGACCTGACCAGTATACACCAACACTGGGAACGTGGAGAAGAGACCTGACCAGTATACACCAACACTGTGAACATGGAGAGGAGACCTGACCAGTATACACCAACACTGGGAACATGGAGAAGAGACCTGACCAGTAAACACCAACACTGGGAACGTGGAGAAGAGATCTGACCAGTATACACCAACACTGGGAACGTGGAGAAGAGACCTGACCAGTATACACCAACACTGGGAATGTGGAGAAGAGACCTGACCAGTATACACCAACACTGGGAACGTGCAGAAGAAACCTGACCAGTATACACCAACACTGGGAACGAGGAGAAGAGACCTGACCAGTATACACCAACACTGGGAACATGAAGAAGAGACCTGACCAGTATACACCAACACTGGGAACATGGAGAAGAGACCTGACCAGTATACACCAACAATACACCAACACTGGGAACATGGAGAAGAGACCTGACCAGTATACACCAAGACTGGGAACGTGCAGAAGAAACCTGACCAGTATACACCAAAACTGGGAACGAGGAGAAGAGACCTGACCAGTATACATCAACACTGGGAACATGGAGAAGAGACCTGACCAGTATACACCAACACTGGGAACGTGGAGAAGAGACCTGACCAGTATACACCAACACTGGGAACATGGAGAAGAGACCTGACCAGTATACACCAACACTGGGAACATGGAGAAGAGACCTGACCAGTATACACCAACATTGGGAACGTGGAGAAGAGACCTGACCAGTATACACCAACACTGGGAACGTGGAGAAGAGACCTAACCAGTATACACCAACACTGGGAACATGGAGAAGAGACCTGACCAGTATACACCAACACTGGGAACATGTAGAAGAGACCTGACCAGTATACACCAATACTGGGAACATGCAGAAGAGACCTGACCAGTATACACCAACACTGGGAACATGGAGAAGAGACCTGACCAGTATACACCAACAATACACCAACACTGGGAACATGGAGAAGAGACCTGACCAGTATACACCAACATTGGGAACGTGGAGAAGAGACCTGACCAGTATACACCAACACTGGGAACGTGGAGAAGAGACCTGACCAGTATACACCAACACTGGGAACGTGGAGAAGAGATGTTACGGGGTAACAAGAGACCTGACCAGTATACACCAACACTGGGAACGTGGAGAAGAGACCTGACCAGTATACACCAACACTGGGAACGTGGAGAAGAGACCTGACCAGTATACACCAACACTGGGAACATGGAGAAGAGACCTGACCAGTATACACCAACACTGGGAACGTGGAGAAGAGACCTGACCAGTATACACCAAGACTGGGAACGTGCAGAAGAAACCTGACCAGTATACACCAACACTGGGAACGAGGAGAAGAGACCTGACCAGTATACATCAACACTGGGAACATGGAGAAGAGATCTGACCAGTATACACCAACACTGGGAACGTGGAGAAGAGATCTGACCAGTATACACCAACACTGGGAACATGCAGAAGAGACCTGACCAGTATACACCAACACTGGGAACGTGGAGAAGAGACTTGACCAGTTTACACCAACACTGGGAACATGGAAAAGAGACCTGACCAGTATATACCAACACTGGGAACATGGAGAAGAGACCTGACCAGTATACACCAACACTGGGAACGTGGAGAAGAGACCTGACCAGTATATATCACTGGGAACGTGGAGAAGAGACCTGACCAGTATACACCAACACTTGGAACGTGTAGAAGAGACCTGACCAGTATACACCAACACTGGGAACGTGCAGAAGAGTCCTGACCAGTATACACCAACACTGGGAACGTGGAGAAGAGATCTGACCAGTATACACCAACACTGGGAACGAGGAGAAGAGACCTGACCAGTATACACCAACACTGGGAACGTGGAGAAGAGACCTGACCAGTATACACCAACACTGGGAACGTGGAGAAGAGACCTGACCAGTATACACCAACACTGGGAACGTGGAGAAGAGACCTGACCAGTATACACCAACACTGGGAACGTGGAGAAGAGATCTGACCAGTATACACCAACACTGGGAACGTGGAGAAGAGACCTGACCAGTATACACCAACACTGGGAACGTGGAGAAGAGACCTGACCAGTATACACCAACACTGGGAACGTGGAGAAGAGACCTGACCAGTATACACCAACACTGGGAACGTGGAGAAGAGACCTGACCAGTATACACCAACACTGGGAACGTGGAGAAGAGACCTGACCAGTATACACCAACACTGGGAACGAGGAGAAGAGACCTGACCAGTATACACCAACACTGGGAACGTGGAGAAGAGACCTGACCAGTATACACCAACACTGGGAACGTGGAGAAGAGACCTGACCAGTATACACCAACACTGGGAACGTGGAGAAGAGACCTGACCAGTATACACCAACACTGGGAACGTGGAGAAGAGACCTGACCAGTATACACCAACACTGGGAACGTGGAGAAAAGACCTGACCAGTATACACCAACACTGGGAACATGGAGAAGAGACCTGACCAGTATACACCAACACTGGGAACATGGAGAAGAGACCTGACCAGTAAACACCAACACTGGGAACGTGGAGAAGAGATCTGACCAGTATACACCAACACTGGGAACGTGGAGAAGAGACCTGACCAGTATACACCAACACTGGGAATGTGGAGAAGAGACCTGACCAGTATACACCAACACTGGGAACGTGCAGAAGAAACCTGACCAGTATACACCAACACTGGGAACGAGGAGAAGAGACCTGACCAGTATACACCAACACTGGGAACATGGAGAAGAGACCTGACCAGTATACACCAACACTGGGAACATGGAGAAGAGACCTGACCAGTATACACCAACACTGGGAACGTGGAGAAGAGACCTGACCAGTATACACCAACACTGGGAACGTGGAGAAGAGACCTGACCAGTATACACCAACACTGGGAACGTGGAGAAGAGACCTGACCAGTATACACCAACACTGGGAACGTGGAGAAGAGACCTGACCAGTATACACCAACACTGGGAACGTGGAGAAGAGACCTGACCAGTATACACCAACACTGGGAACGTGGAGAAGAGACCTGACCAGTATACACCAACACTGGGAACGTGGAGAAGAGACCTGACCAGTATATATCACTGGGAACGTGGAGAAGAGACCTGACCAGTATACACCAACACTGGGAACGTGTAGAAGAGACCTGACCAGTATACACCAACACTGGGAACGTGCAGAAGATTCCTGACCAGTATACACCAACACTGGGAACGTGGAGAAGAGATCTGACCAGTATACACCAACACTGGGAACGAGGAGAAGAGACCTGACCAGTATACACCAACACTGGGAACGTGGAGAAGAGACCTGACCAGTATACACCAACACTGGGAACGTGGAGAAGAGACCTGACCAGTATACACCAACACTGGGAACGTGGAGAAGAGACCTGACCAGTATACACCAACACTGGGAACGTGGAGAAGAGACCTGACCAGTATACACCAACACTGGGAACGTGGAGAAGAGACCTGACCAGTATACACCAACACTGGGAACGTGGAGAAGAGACCTGACCAGTATACACCAACACTGGGAACGTGGAGAAGAGACCTGACCAGTATACACCAACACTGGGAACGTGGAGAAGAGACCTGACCAGTATACACCAACACTGGGAACGAGGAGAAGAGACCTGACCAGTATACACCAACACTGGGAACGTGGAGAAGAGACCTGACCAGTATACACCAACACTGGGAACGAGGAGAAGAGACCTGACCAGTATACACCAACACTGGGAACGTGGAGAAGAGACCTGACCAGTATACACCAACACTGGGAACGTGGAGAAGAGACCTGACCAGTATACACCAACACTGGGAACGTGGAGAAAAGACCTGACCAGTATACACCAACACTGGGAACATGGAGAAGAGACCTGACCAGTATACACCAACACTGGGAACATGGAGAAGAGACCTGACCAGTAAACACCAACACTGGGAACGTGGAGAAGAGATCTGACCAGTATACACCAACACTGGGAACGTGGAGAAGAGACCTGACCAGTATACACCAACACTGGGAATGTGGAGAAGAGACCTGACCAGTATACACCAACACTGGGAACGTGCAGAAGAAACCTGACCAGTATACACCAACACTGGGAACGAGGAGAAGAGACCTGACCAGTATACACCAACACTGGGAACATGGAGAAGAGACCTGACCAGTATACACCAACACTGGGAACATGGAGAAGAGACCTGACCAGTATACACCAACAATACACCAACACTGGGAACATGGAGAAGAGACCTGACCAGTATACACCAACATTGGGAACGTGGAGAAGAGACCTGACCAGTATACACCAACACTGGGAACGTGGAGAAGAGACCTGACCAGTATACACCAACACTGGGAACGTGGAGAAGAGACCTGACCAGTATACACCAACACTGGGAACGTGGAGAAGAGACCTGACCAGTATACACCAACACTGGGAACGTGGAGAAGAGACCTGACCAGTATACACCAACACTGGGAACATGGAGAAGAGACCTGACCAGTATACACCAAGACTGGGAACGTGCAGAAGAAACCTGACCAGTATACACCAACACTGGGAACGAGGAGAAGAGACCTGACCAGTATACATCAACACTGGGAACATAGAGAAGAGACCTGACCAGTATACACCAACACTGGGAACGTGGAGAAGAGACCTGACCAGTATACACCAACACTGGGAACATGGAGAAGAGACCTGACCAGTATACACCAACACTGGGAACGAGGAGAAGAGACCTGACCAGTATACACCAACACTGGGAACATGGAGAAGAGACCTGACCAGTATACACCAACATTGGGAACGTGGAGAAGAGACCTGACCAGTATACACCAACACTGGGAACGTGGAGAAGAGACCTAACCAGTATACACCAACACTGGGAACATGGAGAAGAGACCTGACCAGTATACACCAACACTGGGAACATGTAGAAGAGACCTGACCAGTATACACCAATACTGGGAACATGCAGAAGAGACCTGACCAGTATACACCAACACTGGGAACGTGGAGAAGAGACCTGACCAGTATACACCAACACTGGGAACGTGGAGAAGAGACCTGACCAGTATACACCAACACTGGGAACGTGGAGAAGAGATCTGACCAGTATACACCAACACTGGGAACGTGCAGAAGAGACCTGACCAGTATACACCAACACTGGGAACGTGGAGAAGAGACCTGACCAGTTTACACCAACACTGGGAACATGGAGAAGAGACCTGACCAGTATATACCAACACTGGGAACATGGAGAAGAGACCTGACCAGTATACACCAACACTGGGAACGTGGAGAAGAGACCTGACCAGTATACACCAACACTGGGAACGTGGAGAAGAGACCTGACCAGTATATAACACTGGGAACGTGGAGAAGAGACCTGACCAGTATACACCAACACTGGGAACGTGTAGAAGAGACCTGACCAGTATACACCAACACTGGGAACGTGCAGAAGAGTCCTGACCAGTATACACCAACACTGGGAACGTGGAGAAGAGACCTGACCAGTATACACCAACACTGGGAACATGAAGAAGAGACCTGACCAGTATACACCAACACTGGGAACATGGAGAAGAGACCTGACCAGTATACACCAACACTGGGAACGTGCAGAAGAGTCCTGACCAGTATACACCAACACTGCGAACGTGCAGAAGAGACCTGACCAGTATACACCAACACTGGGAACGTGCAGAAGAGTCCTGACCAGTATACACCAACACTGGGAACGTGGAGAAGAGACCTGAGCAGTATACAACAACACTGGGAACATGGAGAAGAGACCTGAGCAGTATACACCAACACTGGGAACGTGGAGAAGAGACCTGACCAGTATACACCAACACTGGGAACGTGGAGAAGAGACCTGACCAGTATATATCACTGGGAACGTGGAGAAGAGACCTGACCAGTATACACCAACATTGGGAACGTGTAGAAGAGACCTGACCAGTATACACCAACACTGGGAACGTGCAGAAGAGTCCTGACCAGTATACACCAACACTGGGAACGTGGAGAAGAGATCTGACCAGTATACACCAACACTGGGAACATGGAGAAGAGACCTGACCAGTATACACCAACACTAGGAACGTGGAGAAGAGACCTGACCAGTATACACCAACACCACAAGAGGGGGAGCACTACTAGACCTTGTACTAACCAATAGGCCAGACCGCATATCAAATATACAAGTTGGGGGTTACTTGGGGAATAGTGATCACAAAATAATAAGTTTTCATGTATTCTTTAGTAAGATGTCTAGTAGAGGGGCTACAAGGACACTAAACTTCAGGAAAGCAAATTTTAAACGGTTGAGAGATGATCTTAGTGCAATAAACTGGGATGATGTACTAAGTAATAAAAGTACACAAAGCAAATGGGAGACTTTTATGAGCATCCTGAATAGGGCTTGTGCAGAAAATATACCCTATGGGAACAAACATGCTAGAAATAGGAGGAAACCCCTATGGCTAAATAGAGCTGTAAGGGAAGCAATTAAAGAAAAACAGAAAGCCTTAAAAGAATTAAAGAGGGTAGGTAGTGATGAGGCATTATATAATTATAGAAAATTAAATAAAATATGTAAAAAGCAAATTAAGTTAGCTAAGTTTGAGACAGAGAGACTCATTGCGAAAGAAAGTAAAAATAATCCTAAAATATTCTTTAACTACATAAACAGTAAAAAACTGAAAAGCGATAGTGTTGGCCCCCTTAAAAATAGTCTTGGTGAAATGGTGGAAGGGGATGAGGGTAAAGCCAACCTGCTGAATGACTTTTTTTCTACGGTTTTTATACAAGAAAATGCCATGGCAGATGACATGACCAGTGATACCATAAATTCACCCTTGAATATTACCTGCTTAACCCAGCAGGAAGTACGCCGCCGCCTCGAAATCACTAAGGGTGACAAATCTCCGGGCCCGGATGGCTACACCCCAGAGTACTACAGGAATTGAGTTCTGTGATAGATAGACCATTATTTTTAATCTTCTCAGATTCCTTAATAACAGGGTCAGTACCGCAGGACTGGCGCATAGCAAATGTGGTGCCAATATTCAAAAAGGGGACAAAAACTGAGCCGGGAAATTATAGGCCAGTAAGTTTAACCTCTACGGTTGGTAAAATCCTTGAGGGTTTCTTGAGAGATGCTATACTGGAGTATCTCAAGAAAAATAACCTTATGACAGAGTATCAATATGGGTTTATGAGGGATCGATCCTGTCAAACTAATTTGATCAGCTTCTATGAAGAGGCAAGTTCAAGCCTGGACCAGGGAAATGCAGTGGATGTTGTGTATATGGACTTTTCAAAAGCTTTTGATACGATGCCACACAAAAGGTTGGTACATAAAATGAGAATAATGGGGATAGGGGAAAATATGTGTAACTGGGTTAAAAACTGGCTCAGTGATAGGAAACAAAGGGTGGTTATTAATGGTACGTACTCGGACTGGGTCTCAGTTCATAGTGGGGTACCACAGGGGTCAGTATTGGGCCCGCTTCTTTTCAACATACAGTTAGGTCCAGAAATCTTTGGACAGTGACACAATTTTGGCGAGTTGGGCTCTGCATGCCACCACATTGGATTTGAAATGAAACCTCTACAACAGAATTCAAGTGCAGATTGTAACGTTTAATTTGAAGGTTTGAACAAAAATATCTGATAGAAATTGTAGGAATTGTACACATTTCTTTACAAAGACTCCACATTTTAAGAGGTCAAAAGTAATTGGACAAATAAACCAAACCCAAACAAAATATTTTTATTTTCAATATTTTGTTGCGAATCCTTGGGAGGCAATCACTGCCTTAAGTCTGGAACCCATGGACATCACCAAACGCTGGGTTTCCTCCTTCTTAATGCTTTGCCAGGCCTTTACAGCCGCAGCCTTCAGGTCTTGCTTGTTTGTGGGTCTTTCCGTCTTAAGTCTGGATTTGAGCAAGTGAAATGCATGCTCAATTGGGTTAAGATCTGGTGATTGACTTGGCCATTGCAGAATGTTCCACTTTTTTGCACTCATGAACTCCTGGGTAGCTTTGGCTGTATGCTTGGGGTCATTGTCCATCTGTACTATGAAGCGCCGTCCGATCAACTTTGCGGCATTTGGCTGAATCTGGGCTGAAAGTATATCCCGGTACACTTCAGAATTCATCCGGCTACTCTTGTCTGCTGTTATGTCATCAATAAACACAAGTGACCCAGTGCCATTGAAAGCCATGCATGCCCATGCCATCACGTTGCCTCCACCATGTTTTACAGAGGATGTGGTGTGCCTTGGATCATGTGCCGTTCCCTTTCTTCTCCACACTTTTTTCTTCCCATCATTCTGGTACAGGTTAATCTGTGTCTCATCTGTCCATAGAATACTTTTCCAGAACTGAGCTGGCTTCATGAGGTGTTTTTCAGCAAATGTAACTCTGGCCTGTCTATTTTTGGAATTGATGAATGGTTTGCATCTAGATGTGAACCCTTTGTATTTACTTTCATGGAGTCTTCTCTTTACTGGTGACTTAGAGACAGATACACCTACTTCACTGAGAGTGTTCTGGACTTCAGTTGATGTTGTGAACGGGTTCTTCTTCACCAAAGAAAGTATGCGGCGATCATCCACCACTGTTGTCATCCGTGGACGCCCAGGCCTTTTTGAGTTCCCAAGCTCACCAGTCAATTCCTTTTTTCTCAGAATGTACCCGACTGTTGATTTTGCTACTCCAAGCATGTCTGCTATCTCTCTGATGGATTTTTTCTTTTTTTTCAGCCTCAGGATGTTCTGCTTCACCTCAATTGAGAGTTCCTTAGACCGCATGTTGTCTGGTCACAGCAACAGCTTCCAAACGCAAAACCACACACCTGTAATCAACCCCAGACCTTTTAACTACTTCATTGATTACAGGTAACGAGGGAGACGCCTTCAGAGTTAATTGCAGCCCTTAGAGTCCCTTGTCCAATTACTTTTGGTCCCTTGAAAAAGAGGAGGCTATGCATTACAGAGCTATGATTCCTAAACCCTTTCTCCGATTTGGATGCAAAAACTCTCATATTGCAGCTGGGAGTGTGCACTTTCAGCCCATATTATATATAGAATTGTATTTCTGAACATGTTTTGTAAACAGCTAAAATAACAAAACTTGTGTCACTGTCCAAATATTTCTGGACCTGACTGTATTTATAAATGACCTTGTTGGGGGCATGCGGAGTAGAATTTCAATATTTGCAGATGATACTAAACTCTGCAGGGTAATCAATACAGAGGAGGATCATTTTATATTACAGGGAGATTTATGTAAATTGGAGGATTGGGCTGAGAAGTGGCAATTGAAGTTTAATGTAGATAAATGTAAGGTCATGCACTTGGGTAGAGGAAATAACATTTATGATTATGTACTTAATTGTAGAACACTGGGTAAAACAGACACAGAAAAAGACTTGGGTGTATTGGTGGATGGTAAACTTCACTTTAGTGGACAGTGTCAGGCAGCTGCTGCCAGGGCTAATAAAATAATGGGATGTATTAAAAGAGGTAGAAGTGTTCATGAAAAAAATATAGTTCTACCTCTGTACAAGTCACTAGTGCGACCGCACTTATATACTGTGTACAATTCTGGTCACCGATATATAAGAAGGACATAGCTGAACTGGAGAGGGTGCAGAGAAGAGCCACCAAGATTATTAGAGGAATGGGGGGGCTGCAATACCAAGACAGGGTATTAAACTTGGGGTTATTTAGTTTGGAAAAACGAAGGCTTAGGGGGGATCTAATCACAATGTATAAATATATGAGGGGACAGTAGAGAGAACTTTCCAAAGATCTTTTTACACCTAGGCCTGCGACTGGAACACGGGGGCATCCGCTACGTCTTGAGGAAAGAAGGTTTAATCATAATCACAGAGGAGGATTCTTTACTGTACGAGCAGTGAGACTATGGAACTCTCTGCCGCATGATGTTGTAATGAGGGATTCACTACTAACATTTAAGCAGAGCCTGGATGCCTTTCTTGAAAAATGTAATATTACCAGTTATGTATATTAGATTTTATGACAGGGTATTGATCCAGGGAACTAGTCTGATTGCCGGATGTAGGCGAAGGAAGGAAATTTTTTCCCCATTGGAACTTGTTTGCCACATTGGGGTTTTTTTTGCCTTCCTCTGGATCAACATGTTAGGCTACGGGTTGAACTAGATGGACTTAGAGTCTCCCTTCAACCTTAAAAACTATGATACTATGATACTGGGAACGTGGAGAAGAGACCTCACCAGTATACACCAACACTGGAAACGTGTAGAAGAGACCTGACCAGTATACACCAACACTGGGAACGTGTAGAAGAGACCTGACCAGTATATACCAACACTGGGAACGTGTAGAAGAGACCTGACCAGTATACACCAACACTGGGAACGTGGAGAAGAGACCTGACCAGTATATACCAACACTGGGAACGTGTAGAAGAGACCTGACCAGTATACACCAACACTGGGATCGTGGAGAAGAGATCTGACCAGTATACACTAACACTTGGAACGTGGAAAAGAGGCCTGACCAGTATACACCAACACTGGGAACATGCAGAAGAGACCTGACCAGTATACACCAACACTTGGAACGTGGAGAAGACACCTGACCAGTATACACCAACACTGGGAATATGGAGAAGAGACCGGACTAGTATACACCAACACTGGGAACGTGGAGAAGAGACCTCACCAGTATACACCAACACTGGGAACATGGAGAAGAGACCTGACCAGTATACAACAACACTGGGAACGTGGAGAAGAGACCTCACCAGTATACACCAACACTGGGAACATGGAGAAGAGACCTGACCAGTATACACCAACACTGGGAACGTGGAGAAGAGACCTGACCAGTATACACCAACACTGGGAACGTGGAGAAGAGACCTGACCAGTATACACCAACACTGGGAACATGGAGAAGAGACCTGACCAGTATACACCAACACTGGGAACATGGAGAAGAGACCTGACCAGTATACACCAACACTGGGAACGTGGAGAAGAGACCTGACCAGTATACACCAACACTGGGAACATGGAGAAGAGACCTGACCAGTATACACCAACACTGGGAACGTGGAGAAGAGACCTGACCAGTATACACCAACACTGGGAACATGGAGAAGAGACCTGACCAGTATACACCAACACTGGGAACGTGGAGAAGAGACCTGACCAGTATACACCAACACTGGGAATGTGGAGAAAACACCTGACCAGAATACATCAACACTGGGAACATGGAGAAGAGACCTGACCAGTATACACCAACACTGGGAACATGTAGAAGAGACCTGACCAGTATACACCAACAATGGGAACATGGAGAAGACACCTGACCAGTATACACCAACACTGGGAACGTGGAGAAGACACCTGACCAGTATACACCAACACTGGGAATATGGAGAAGAGACCGGACTAGTATACACCAACACTGGGAATGTGGAGAAGAGACCTGACCAGTATACACCAACACTGGGAACATGGAGAAGAGACCTGACCAGTATACACCAACACTGGGAACGTGGAGAAGAGACCTCACCAGTATACACCAACACTGGGAACGTGTAGAAGAGACCTGACCAGTATACACCAACACTGGGAACGTGTAGAAGACACCTGACCAGTATACATCAGCACTGGGAACGTGGAGAAGAGACCTGACCAGTATACACCAACACTGGGAATGTGGAGAAGAGACCTGACCAGTATACACCAACACTGGGAACATGGAGAAGAGACCTGACCAGTATACACCAACACTGGGAATGTGGAGAAGAAACCTGAGCAGTATACACCAACACTAGGAATGTGGAGAAGAGACCTGACCAGTGTACACCAACGCTGGGAATGTGGAGAAGAGACCTGACCAGTATACACCAACACTGGGAATGTGGAGAAGAGACCTGACCAGTATACACCAACACTGGGAATGTGGAGAAGAGACCTGACCAGTATACACCAACACTGGGAACATGGAGAAGAGACCTGACCAGTATACACCAACACTGGGAACATGGAGAAGAGACCTGACCAGTATACACCAACACTGGGAACATGGAGAAGAGACCTGACCAGTATACACCAACACTGGGAACGTGGAGAAGAGACCTGACCAGTATACACCAACACTGGGAACATGGAGAAGAGACCTGACCAGTATACACCAACACTGGGAACGTGGAGAAGAGACCTGTCCAGTATACACCAACACTGGGAACGTGGAGAAGAGACCTGACCAGTATACACCAACACTGGGAACGTGGAGAAGAGACCTGACCAGTATACACCAACACTGGGAACATGGAGAAGAGACCTGACCAGTATACACCTATACTGGGAACGTGGAGAAGAGACCTGACCAGTATACACCAACACTGGGAACATGGAGAAGAGACCTGACCAGTATACACCAACACTGGGAACGTGGAGAAGAGACCTGACCAGTATACACCAACACTGGGAACATGGAGAAGAGACCTGACCAGTATACACCAACACTGGGAACGTGGAGAAGAGACCTGACCACTATACACCAACACTGGGAATGTGGAGAAGACACCTGACCAGTATACACCAACACTGGGAACATGGAGAAGAGACCTGACCAGTATACACCAACACTGGGAACGTGGAGAAGAGACCTGACCAGTATACACCAACACTGGGAACATGGAGAAGAGACCTGACCAGTATACACCAACACTGGGAACGTGGAGAAGAGACCTGACCAGTATACACCAACACTGGGAACATGGAGAAGAGACCTGACCAGTATACACCAACACTGGGAACGTGGAGAAGAGACCTGACCAGTATACACCAACACTGGGAACATGGATAAGAGACCTGACCAGTATACACCAACACTGGGAACGTGGAGAAGAGACCTGACCAGTATACACCAACACTGGGAACGTGTAGAAGAGACCTGACCAGTATACACCAACACTGGGAATGTGAAGAGACCTGACCAGTATACACCAACACTGGGAACGTGCAGAAGAGACCTGAGCAGTATACACCAACACTGGGAACATGCAGAAGAGACCTGGGATCAGATTTCGGGGGAGACATGCTAGAATCTGATGGAGAGCCCAGAAGGATTCAGGCAGAGCTGAAAAGCAAAGGTGGATTTATAAAATATTAACAAAATAATTAAAATTTAGATTTTTAGGAATAAAACAGTAATGCGGGCGTCACACGGTACGATATATCGGGCGATATGTCGTCGGGGTTACGTCGATAGTGACGCACATCTGGCATCGTCTGATATATCGTAGCGTGTGACAGCGGTGAACGAGCAGAAATACTCACCTTCTTGTTCATAGTTGACACGTCGCTCACTTTCAAAAAATCTCCCGTCAGGTTGTTCATCGTTCCCATGGCAGCACACGTCGCTCCGTGTGACACCCCGGGAACGACGAACACAGTTTACCTGCGTCACGCCAGCAATGTGGAAGGAAGGAGGTGGGCGGGATGTTTACGTCCCGCTCATCTCCGCCCCTCCGCTTCTATTGGCCGGCTGCCGTGTGACGTTTCTGTGACGCCGAACGTCCCTCCCCCTTCAGGAAGTGGATGTTCACCGCCCACAGCAACGTCGCCCGGGAGGTAAGTACCTGTGACGGGGGGTTAACGACTTTGTGCGCCACGGGCAACTAATTGCCTGTGACGCACAAACGACGGGGGCGGGTGCGATCGCTCGTGCAATCGCACGATAGATTGGCCCGTGTGATGCCCGCATAACAATGCAGTGACATGACTAGATTCTGCATAACTAACCATATGCAAGTCACATTTATGTATGAGATAGCCTAGATGATTGTCTATAAAATGAAGGTTGTCCCATGCTCAAAGCTGTAGAGGATGGTGAGATATGGAGCCTGGACGTCAAATGTTCAAAACAATGTTACCCTTTTGCTTGTCATTGTAAATGTATCAAGTAAAACCTCCAAGGAGGTAAACGGAAAAGGTGCTGAGAAGGAATAGAAACCAACTAACTGCAAGAACTAAACTGGTGTTCACCCAATACGGTAAATCACTAATCTGAAGGGCTGGAACTCCTAGAAACAATCCTCCTAGAGGTGTAGCCAGCAAGGAAGGGCAGTGAAAGGTGAACGTATATAACCCATCCCTGAACCCATCCCTGAATGAGCAGAACAAATGGGAAAATCAAACACCTGGAGAGGAGAGAACCAAGGAGCGAGAACAAAGAGAATAAGAACCATCACCCATTTGGACAGGGAAGAAATGGTGCAATACCGGAAACAGTCAAGATGTTTTGGAACGTGGGAGCCATGTTTTTTCTTATCATATCCAGCCCTTTAAGCTTTATCAGCAGATTGGAGCTCGGAGAGGATTTTTCACAAGTTCCTGAGCAGTAATTTCTCTTTGTAGTTAAGAGGAGAGGACGCTGCGCCTATAGGAGGTGATGAGGTTGTGAACGGCTCAATGGTATTGATTTGTCAATTGTTTCAATTACTGAAGGAAAACAGATCTATTGTCAGGACGATCACGTCTCCGAGCCGGCGTGACTCCGGGTGCACTGCGAGTGGTTAAGGAGGGTTCACCAATGGTGGATGTGCCCCCGCTTCTCCAGACTTGTATCAGCAGCAATTCTCTAATGTCTACCTATTACTGGAATACAGACGATTCAATAAGACTGCTGCATTCACAGGGTAATGGGGGGGGACAAAGCAGAACGAGGTGCACAGAATGGTACCACACCATCGTCTACTCTGCACAATAGCACATCACAGAGCCGGGTGATAGATGGAGGGGTCCTGTGATAGATGGAGGGGTCCTGTGATAGATGGAGGGGTCCTGTGCTAGATGGAGGGGTCCTGTGATAGATGGAGGGGTCTTGTGATAGATGGAGGGGTCCTGTGATAGATGGAGGGGTCCTGTGATAGATGGAGGGGTCCTGTGATAGATGGAGGGGTCCTGTGATAGATGGAGGGGTCCTGTGCTAGATGGAGGGGTCCTGTGATAGATGGAGGGGTCTTGTGATAGATGGAGGGGTCCTGTGATAGATGGAGGGGTCCTGTGATAGATGGAGGGGTCCTGTGATAGATGGAGGGGTCCTGTGCTAGATGGAGGGGTCCTGTGATAGATGGAGGGGTCTTGTGATAGATGGAGGGGTCCTGTGATAGATGGAGGGGTCCTGTGATAGATGGAGGGGTCCTGTGATAGATGGAGGGGTCCTGTGATAGATGGAGGGGTCCTGTGCTAGATGGAGGGGTCCTGTGATAGATGGAAGGGTCCTGTGATAGATGGAGGGGTCCTGTGATAGATGGAGGAGTCCTGTGATGGATGGAGGGGTCCTGTGATAGATGGAGGGGTCCTGTGATAGATGGAGGGGTCCTGTGATAGATGGAGGGGTCCTGTGATAGATGGAGGGGTCCTGTGATAGATGGAAGGGTCCTGTGATAGATGGAAGGGTCCTGTGATAGATGGAGGGGTCCTGTGATAGATGGAGGGGTCCTGTGATAGATGGAAGGGTCCTGTGATAGATGGAGGGGTCCTGTGATAGATGAAGGGGTCCTGTGATAGATGGAGGGGTCCTGTGATAGATGGAGGGGTCCTGTGATAGATGGAGGGGTCCTGTGATAGATGGAAGGGTCCTGTGATAGATGGAGGGGTCCTGTGATAGATGGAGGGGTCCTGTGATAGATGAAGGGGTCCTGTGATAGATGGAGGGGTCCTGTGATAGATGGAGGGGTCCTGTGATAGATGAAGGGGTCCTGTGATAGATGGAGGGGTCCTGTGATAGATGGAGGGGTCCTGTGATAGATGGAGGGGTCCTGTGATAGATGGAGGGGTCCTGTGATAGATGGAGGGGTCATGTGCTAGATGGAGGGGTCCTGTGATAGATGGAGGAGTCCTGTGATAGATGGAGGGGTCCTGTGATAGATGGAGGGGTCCTGTGATAGATGGAGGGGTCCTGTGATAGATGGAGGGGTCATGTGATAGATGGAGGGGTCCTGTGATAGATGGAGGGGTCCTGTGATAGATGGAGGGGTCCTGTGATAGATGAAGGGGTCCTGTGCTAGATGGAGGGGTCCTGTGATAGATGGAGGGGTCCTGTGATAGATGGAGGGGTCCTGTGATAGATGAAGGGGTCCTGTGCTAGATGGAGGGGTCCTGTGATAGATGGAGGGGTCCTGTGATAGATGGAAGGGTCCTGTGATAGATGGAGGAGTCCTGTGATAGATGGAGGGGTCCTGTGATAGATGGAAGGGTCCTGTGATAGATGGAGGGGTCCTGTGATAGATGGAGGAGTCCTGTGATAGATGGAGGAGTCCTGTGATAGATGGAGGAGTCCTGTGATAGATGGAGGGGTCCTGTGATAGATGGAAGGGTCCTGTGATAGATGGGGGGGTCCTGTGATAGATGGAGGAGTCCTGTGATAGATGGAGGAGTCCTGTGATAGATGGAGGAGTCCTGTGATAGATGGAGGGGTCCTGTGATAGATGGAAGGGTCCTGTGATAGATGGAGGGGTCCTGTGATAGATGGAGGAGTCCTGTGATAGATGGAGGGGTCTTGTGATAGATGGAGGGGTCCTGTGATAGATGGAGGGGTCCTGTGATAGATGGAGGGGTCCTGTGATAGATGGAGGGGTCCTGTGATAGATGGAGGGGTCTTGTGATAGATGGAAGGGTCCTGTGATAGATGGAGGGGTCCTGTGATAGA